>NC_079877.1:9061744-9367271 GCF_029227915.1 Hydractinia symbiolongicarpus | reverse complement strand
GACGTTCTGACAATGTCTTGTTGTTTTAGATAACTCACATGTCGAAACTATTTTTGTTGCGTACTACATCACATCTAGAAGATGTCCTTTCACACAAGACACGGTCGATTTTGCGGATTTAAGTACCAATACGCGCTGCATCGTGCGCCTTTTTTGTCAGGGATGAAGAGATAAAAAAAAAGAATTTTCTAATATGCTTCAAAATTTACGTCAACGTAACCCTGTTTTGACAACTAGGGATACGTTTCCCTGTTTAACATGCTATTAACATTTCTTATTAAGAACAATGCTGGAGATGAGTAGTCGAAATGAAATACGTGCGTTTAACGTCACTGCTTCAATTGGACGTTAAGTATTTTTATCCCATGACTTTTCATTAATGCCCCTGCGCTGTCATTTATATACCCTCGATAACGGCTTGGTTATAAACGGCACTAGCGGGCCTTATACAGTACTATTTACTGATAGCTATTTTAAATCAGTATATACGGGAAATCCACAGCACTGATTGGGTAAAAGCCTCAACGACGAGCTTCATACAGCCCGGTGCAACTTTTGACCTTGTAACATACATATTAATAACTATAAATGCATACAAATAACATTGGAAAAAATAGCCAAACACATCCACACTGAAAAATGAAGTTGCAGTAAATCCTAAATCACGATTCACTCCGTCAGAATCAGAAAAACATGTTCCACGTTCGGTGTCGCAGATAAAAGAAAATGCTTTTAAAAACATTAACAGCACAATGAAAAACAAGCAAAACAACGTCGAATTTATGTGATAAACATGTATTAAAAAAATTGAAACAATAAAACTCAAATGGAAAGTTCTCTATTTTTTTTACAACCTTGTCATCTTACGAGAAATATTACTCTCGGTCAGCGTAGCGACCTCGCATGTTCGGTCTATGCTTTTGACCTCGCATAAACTTTCTCGGTACAGATAGACAAGTTATTTTATGTTGTATTAATAACGCCCGCAAAAGTAGCCTTTTTGTATTTAGATTTATGCTTTCCGTATCCGCCCTGACATTTTTGACTATCAAAATTGTGGCTCCGAATGAGACAGTACTGCCAAGTTGACAAAGTAGCAAAAAACGGCAATAGCCGGTTAATAACGCCTTGGATAGAAATGCTCACGCTACGCTTGCACGGTTGCATTGCGATTCTGGGTATGGCGGCGCCAGAAGATTTCAGGCTTTACTAAATAACGCTTACTACTCCTTTCAGCAAATACGGACACTCAAGGCACCCTATGCAATAATTTAAATGTGGTTGGCTGCAGCGACATGACAAAAAGAAAATTGGCAGTCAAATCATTCATCTCCTACTGGATCTTATTGGGAAGGAAAAGTTCATATATTAGAGGTATTTATTTGACAACATATTTTTACAACAATGAGTACACTAAAGTTCGCATATAATCTTCCGAAGGTCCTCGTATCTAAACGAAAGGAAGTACATATTAAGCTCGTGGCCCGAAATGACTTGCTTACAAAAGTGTTCGCGACTTTTACCTCATCGGTAATAACACCATGGCCCACGACCGGGCAATGAATTATAGCAGCAACCTCTTTTCATGCATTCAAATTCTGTTATACCAGGATAGCCGCAGTCGTCACGTTCTGTTGCTTTGCGCAGACATTTTTCTAACGAAAATTCAACACAAACCAGCAGTAAAAACTTTAAGGATCGCGCATTATGTTATTTTGCGACGAATGTGGAGAGCGTACTTCTATGCTTACCTAGGCGGTGGTAGCACCACGGTCCACTTTGGTTTAGCAATTCACTATAACAACAGCCTTTCTTCTCGCATGCCCGCTTCGTTATGCCTGGATAACCACAATCATGACGTCTTGTTGCTGCTATTTTCCGGCATTTTTCTAAAATTACGGATGGAAGAGTACACAATGCTTTCAAAATACCTAATCAGTAAGAGCGGAACAACTTACCTTGCCTGTAATAACACCACGGTCCCTTTTCCTTGATCGCGTTGTAACAGCATCCTTTTTTGACGCAATCTGATTTGCTTATCCCAGGGTAACCACAATCTTCACGTTTGTTTGCTTCAATCATGGGACAGTTTGCTAGAGTGTTTTGAGAAATAATTAGTGGCCCAAATTGTCAGTGTTAATGCCGAAAACATAGTCGAAAATTTACCTTTTCGATGATAACACCACGGGCCAGCCACCTTTAATTCGCCATAACAACATCCCTTTCTCAAGCAATCCAACGGACTAATTCCATGGTAGCCACAATCAACGCGCATTGACGCCTTTATGTTTCGACATTTTGCTATTACGAAACAAATTAGGTAGATTCACAACTAAAATGCAATGACAACCCCCTCAAGTGTAAGAAGCCGTATTACCTCCACATGTGTTGCAAAGCCTTGGGCAATGACTGGAAACGATTTTCTTTGAACAACTAGTTGATCTAACCACAGAGCACAAGATATTTCTGTTGCTGCAAACTCTTGTAGCTGAAAAATTAAGAACAAATGCAATTTTTTTATTATTGCGACGAAACATTGACGGCAATTGCAATGAAGAAGCATTAAAATACCTGTGGCAGCGGCAAAAGCCAAAACAACAAAACAAATCACGTAAATCTGATATTTCCTCATGATTCCGGCTCTTATTTCGTCGGTGGGCGAATCGTATTAGTCCAATTCATGTCAAAGCCTTCTTTATACGCTCTTTTCTCTCTAATTACTGTAATTAATGAGTGCTTATAATCAAGATGGCCGTTTACAAATTACAACGTAAATTCGCCTCCGGGAAAGATATTGTGCATGTAGCATTCACCGTTTAAACTCTTGTGGGTTTCGCTTTGAAATATGTTGACACGGTCTATGAAGATCATTGTTGATTGTTGAATAAACGGAAGGTTTTTATCGGAGTGGTGTAGGACTAGGGTGCACACGAATCACACACGAGTTATTCTTGTCTTCGGTGACCAAACCAACAATTCCCAATCATACATGCGTGTTATACTTTCAAGAGATCGTTCTTTCGCGGTGAAGGTGATATTCCCTTCAATTTCAATGAATATGAAACAAAAGAGCTAAATTCCATCAGAAGGATGCGTTGCCAATCCTAGATCATTGGATTGTTCATTATACGACGTTCTGACAATGTCTTGTTGTTTTAGATAACTCACATGTAGAAACTATTTTTGTTGCGTACTACATCACATCTAGAAGGTGTCCATTCACACAAGACACGGTCGATTTTGCGGATTTAAGTACCAATACGCGCTGCATCGTGCGCCTTTTTTGTCAGGGATGAAGAGATAAAAAAAAAGAATTTTCTAATATGCTTTAAAATTTACGTCAACGTAACCCTGTTTTGACAACTAGGGATACGTTTCCCTGTTTAACATGCTATTAACATTTCTTATTAAGAACAATGCTGGAGATGAGTAGTCGAAATGAAATACGTGCGTTTAACGTCACTGCTTCAATTGGACGTTAAGTATTTTTATCCCATGACTTTTCATTAATGCCCCTGCGCTGTCATTTATATACCCTCGATAACGGCTTGGTTATAAACGGCACTAGCGGGCCTTAGACAGTATTATTTACTGATAGCTATTTTAAATCAGTATATACGGGAAATCCACAGCACTGATTGGGTAAAAGCCTCAACAACGAGCTTCATACATCCCGGTGCAACTTTTGACCTTGTAACATACATATTAATAACTATAAATGCATACAAATAACATTGGAAAAAATAGCCAAACACATCCACACTGAAAAATGAAGTTGCAGTAAATCCTAAATCACGATTTACTCCGTCAGAATCAGAAAAACATGTTCCACGTTCGGTGTCGCAGATAAAAGAAAATGCTTTTAAATACATTAACAGCACAATGAAAAACAAGCAAAACAACGTCGAATTTATGTGATAAACATGTATTTGAAAAATTGAAACAATAAAACTCAAATGGAAAGTTCTCTATTTTTTTTACAACCTTGTCATCTTACGAGAAATATTACTCTCTGTCAGCGTAGCGACCTCGCATGTTCGGTCTATGCTTTTGACCTCGCATAAACTTTCTCGGTACAGATAGACAAGTTATTTTATGTTGTATTAATAACGCCCGCAAAAGTAGCCTTTTTGTATTTAGATTTATGCTTTCCGTATCCGCCCTGACATTTTTGACTATCAAAATTGTGGCTCCGAATGAGACAGAATTGCCAAGTTGACAAAGTAGCAAAAAATGGCAATAGCCGGTTAATAACGCCTTGGATAGAAATGCTCACGCTACGCTTGCACGGTTGCATTGCGATTCTGGGTATGGCGGCGCCAGAAGATTTCAGGCTTTACTAAATAACGCTTACTACTCCTTTCAGCAAATACGGACACTCAAGGCACCCTATGCAATAATTCAAATGTGGTTGGCTGCAGCGACATGACAAAAAGAAAATTGGCAGTCAAATCATTCATCTCCTACTGGATCTTATTGGGAAGGAAAAGTTCATATATTAGAGGTATTTATTTGACAACATATTTTTACAACAATGAGTACACTAAAGTTCGCATATAATCTTCCAAAGGTCCTCGTATCTAAACGAAAGGAAGTACATATTAAACTCGTGGCCCAAAATGACTTGCTTACAAAAGTGTTCGCGACTTTTACCTCATCGGTAATAACACCATGGCCCACGACCGGGCAATGAATTATAGCAGCAACCTCTTTTCATGCATTCGAATTCTGTTATACCAGGATAGCCGCAGTCGTCACGTTCTGTTGCTTTGCGCAGACATTTTTCTAACGAAAATTCAACACAAACCAGCAGTAAAAACTTTAAGGATCGCGCATTATGTTATTTTGCGACGAATGTGGAGAGCGTACTTCTATGCTTACCTAGGCGGTGGTAGCACCACGGTCCACTTTGGTTTAGCAATTCACTATAACAACAGCCTTTCTTCTCGCATGCCCGCTTCGTTATGCCTGGATAACCACAATCATGACGTCTTGTTGCTGCTATTTTCCGGCATTTTTCTAAAATTACGGATGGAAGAGTACACAATGCTTTCAAAATACCTAATCAGTAAGAGCGGAACAACTTACCTTGCCTGTAATAACACCACGGTCCCTTTTCCTTGATCGCGTTGTAACAGCATCCTTTTTTGACGCAATCTGATTTGCTTATCCCAGGGTAACCACAATCTTCACGTTTGTTTGCTTCAATCATGGGACAGTTTGCTAGAGTATTTTGAGAAATAATTAGTGGCCCAAATTGTCAGTGTTAATGCCGAGAACATAGTCGAAAATTTACCTTTTCGATGATAACACCACGGGCCAGCCACCTTTAATTCGCCATAACAACATCCCTTTCTCAAGCAATCCAACGGACTAATTCCATGGTAGCCACAATCAACGCGCATTGACGCCTTTATGTTTCGACATTTTGCTATTACGAAACAAATTAGGTAGATTCACAACTAAAATGCAATGACAACCCCCTCAAGTGTAAGAAGCCGTATTACCTCCACATGTGTTGCAAAGCCTTGGGCAATGACTGGAAACGATTTTCTTTGAACAACTAGTTGATCTAACCACAGAGCACAAGATATTTCTGTTGCTGCAAACTCTTGTAGCTGAAAAATTAAGAACAAATGCAATTTTTTTATTATTGCGACGAAACATTGACGGCAATTGCAATGAAGAAGCATTAAAATACCTGTGGCAGCGGCAAAAGCCAAAACAACAAAACAAATCACGTAAATCTGATATTTCCTCATGATTCCGGCTCTTATTTCGTCGGTGCGCGAATCGTATTAGTCCAATTCATGTCAAAGCCTTCTTTATACGCTCTTTTCTCTCTAATTACTGTAATTAATGAGTGCTTATAATCAAGATGGCCGTTTACAAATTACAACGTAAATTCGCCTCCGGGGAAGATATTGTGCATGTAGCATTCACCGTTTAAACTCTTGTGGGTTTCGCTTTGAAATATGTTGACACGGTCTATGAAGATCATTGTTGATTGTTGAATAAACGGAAGGTTTTTATCGGAGTGGTGTAGGACTAGGGTGCACACGAATCACACACGAGTTATTCTTGTCTTCGGTGACCAAACCAACAATTCCCAATCATACATGCGTGTTATACTTTCAAGAGATCGTTCTTTCGCGGTGAAGGTGATATTCCCTTCAATTTCAATGAATATGAAACAAAAGAGCTAAATTCCATCAGAAGGATGCGTTGCCAATCCTAGATCATTGGATTGTTCATTATACGACGTTCTGACAATGTCTTGTTGTTTTAGATAACTCACATGTCGAAACTATTTTTGTTGCGTACTACATCACATCTAGAAGGTGTCCTTTCACACAAGACACGGTCGATTTTGCGGATTTAAGTACCAATACGCGCTGCATCGTGCGCCTTTTTTGTCAGGGATGAAGAGATAAAAAAAAAGAATTTTCTAATATGCTTCAAAATTTACGTCAACGTAACCCTGTTTTGACAACTAGGGATACGTTTCCCTGTTTAACATGCTATTAACATTTCTTATTAAGAACAATGCTGGAGATGAGTAGTCGAAATGAAATACGTGCGTTTAACGTCACTGCTTCAATTGGACGTTAAGTATTTTTATCCCATGACTTTTCATTAATGCCCCTGCGCTGTCATTTATATACCCTCGATAACGGCTTGGTTATAAACGGCACTAGCGGGCCTTATACAGTATTATTTACTGATAGCTATTTTAAATCAGTATATACGGGAAATCCACAGCACTGATTGGGTAAAAGCCTCAACGACGAGCTTCATACAGCCCGGTGCAACTTTTGACCTTGTAACATACATATTAATAACTATAAATGCATACAAATAACATTGGAAAAAATAGCCAAACACATCCACACTGAAAAATGAAGTTGCAGTAAATCCTAAATCACGATTCACTCCGTCAGAATCAGAAAAACATGTTCCACGTTCGGTGTCGCAGATAAAAGAAAATGCTTTTAAAAACATTAACAGCACAATGAAAAACAAGCAAAACAACGTCGAATTTATGTGATAAACATGTATTAAAAAAATTGAAACAATAAAACTCAAATGGAAAGTTCTCTATTTTTTTTACAACCTTGTCATCTTACGAGAAATATTACTCTCGGTCAGCGTAGCGACCTCGCATGTTCGGTCTATGCTTTTGACCTCGCATAAACTTTCTCGGTACAGATAGACAAGTTATTTTATGTTGTATTAATAACGCCCGCAAAAGTAGCCTTTTTGTATTTAGATTTATGCTTTCCGTATCCGCCCTGACATTTTTGACTATCAAAATTGTGGCTCCGAATGAGACAGAATTGCCAAGTTGACAAAGTAGCAAAAAACGGCAATAGCCGGTTAATAACGCCTTGGATAGAAATGCTCACGCTACGCTTGCACGGTTGCATTGCGATTCTGGGTATGGCGGCGCCAGAAGATTTCAGGCTTTACTAAATAACGCTTACTACTCCTTTCAGCAAATACGGACACTCAAGGCACCCTATGCAATAATTCAAATGTGGTTGGCTGCAGCGACATGACAAAAAGAAAATTGGCAGTCAAATCATTCATCTCCTACTGGATCTTATTGGGAAGGAAAAGTTTATATATTAGAGGTATTTATTTGACAACATATTTTTACAACAATGAGTACACTAAAGTTCGCATATAATCTTCCGAAGGTCCTCGTATCTAAACGAAAGGAAGTACATATTAAGCTCGTGGCCCGAAATGACTTGCTTACAAAAGTGTTCGCGACTTTTACCTCATCGGTAATAACACCATGGCCCACGACCGGGCAATGAATTATAGCAGCAACCTCTTTTCATGCATTCGAATTCTGTTATACCAGGATAGCCGCAGTCGTCACGTTCTGTTGCTTTGCGCAGACATTTTTCTAACGAAAATTCAACACAAACCAGCAGTAAAAACTTTAAGGATCGCGCATTATGTTATTTTGCGACGAATGTGGAGAGCGTACTTCTATGCTTACCTAGGCGGTGGTAGCACCACGGTCCACTTTGGTTTAGCAATTCACTATAACAACAGCCTTTCTTTTCGCATGCCCGCTTCGTTATGCCTGGATAACCACAATCATGACGTCTTGTTGCTGCTATTTTCCGGCATTTTTCTAAAATTACGGATGGAAGAGTACACAATGCTTTCAAAATACCTAATCAGTAAGAGCGGAACAACTTACCTTGCCTGTAATAACACCACGGTCCCTTTTCCTTGATCACGTTGTAACAGCATCCTTTTTTGACGCAATCTGATTTGCTTATCCCAGGGTAACCACAATCTTCACGTTTGTTTGCTTCAATCATGGGACAGTTTGCTAGAGTATTTTGAGAAATAATTAGTGGCCCAAATTGTCAGTGTTAATGCCGAAAACATAGTCGAAAATTTACCTTTTCGATGATAACACCACGGGCCAGCCACCTTTAATTCGCCATAACAACATCCCTTTCTCAAGCAATCCAACGGACTAATTCCATGGTAGCCACAATCAACGCGCATTGACGCCTTTATGTTTCGACATTTTGCTATTACGAAACAAATTAGGTAGATTCACAACTAAAATGCAATGACAACCCCCTCAAGTGTAAGAAGCCGTATCACCTCCACATGTGTTGCAAAGCCTTGGGCAATGACTGGAAACGATTTTCTTTGAACAACTAGTTGATCTAACCACAGAGCACAAGATATTTCTGTTGCTGCAAACTCTTGTAGCTGAAAAGTTAAGAACAAATGCAATTTTTTTATTATTGCGACGAAACATTGACGGCAATTGCAATGAAGAAGCATTAAAATACCTGTGGCAGCGGCAAAAGCCAAAACAACAAAACAAATCACGTAAATCTGATATTTCCTCATGATTCCGGCTCTTATTTCGTCGGTGCGCGAATCGTATTAGTCCAATTCATGTCAAAGCCTTCTTTATACGCTCTTTTCTCTCTAATTACTGTAATTAATGAGTGCTTATAATCAAGATGGCCGTTTACAAATTACAACGTAAATTCGCCTCCGGGGAAGATATTGTGCATGTAGCATTCACCGTTTAAACTCTTGTGGGTTTCGCTTTGAAATATGTTGACACGGTCTATGAAGATCATTGTTGATTGTTGAATAAACGGAAGGTTTTTATCGGAGTGGTGTAGGACTAGGGTGCACACGAATCACACACGAGTTATTCTTGTCTTCGGTGACCAAACCAACAATTCCCAATCATACATGCGTGTTATACTTTCAAGAGATCGTTCTTTCGCGGTGAAGGTGATATTCCCTTCAATTTCAATGAATATGAAACAAAAGAGCTAAATTCCATCAGAAGGATGCGTTGCCAATCCTAGATCATTGGATTGTTCATTATACGACGTTCTGACAATGTCTTGTTGTTTTAGATAACTCACATGTCGAAACTATTTTTGTTGCGTACTACATCACATCTAGAAGGTGTCCTTTCACACAAGACACGGTCGATTTTGCGGATTTAAGTACCAATACGCGCTGCATCGTGCGCCTTTTTTGTCAGGGATGAAGAGATAAAAAAAAAGAATTTTCTAATATGCTTCAAAATTTACGTCAACGTAACCCTGTTTTGACAACTAGGGATACGTTTCCCTGTTTAACATGCTATTAACATTTCTTATTAAGAACAATGCTGGAGATGAGTAGTCGAAATGAAATACGTGCGTTTAACGTCACTGCTTCAATTGGACGTTAAGTATTTTTATCCCATGACTTTTCATTAATGCCCCTGCGCTGTCATTTATATACCCTCGATAACGGCTTGGTTATAAACGGCACTAGCGGGCCTTATACAGTATTATTTACTGATAGCTATTTTAAATCAGTATATACGGGAAATCCACAGCACTGATTGGGTAAAAGCCTCAACGACGAGCTTCATACAGCCCGGTGCAACTTTTGACCTTGTAACATACATATTAATAACTATAAATGCATACAAATAACATTGGAAAAAATAGCCAAACACATCCACACTGAAAAATGAAGTTGCAGTAAATCCTAAATCACGATTCACTCCGTCAGAATCAGAAAAACATGTTCCACGTTCGGTGTCGCAGATAAAAGAAAATGCTTTTAAAAACATTAACAGCACAATGAAAAACAAGCAAAACAACGTCGAATTTATGTGATAAACATGTATTTGAAAAATTGAAACAATAAAACTCAAATGGAAAGTTCTCTATTTTTTTTACAACCTTGTCATCTTACGAGAAATATTACTCTCGGTCAGCGTAGCGACCTCGCATGTTCGGTCTATGCTTTTGACCTCGCATAAACTTTCTCGGTACAGATAGACAAGTTATTTTATGTTGTATTAATAACGCCCGCAAAAGTAGCCTTTTTGTATTTAGATTTATGCTTTCCGTATCCGCCCTGACATTTTTGACTATCAAAATTGTGGCTCCGAATGAGACAGAATTGCCAAGTTGACAAAGTAGCAAAAAACGGCAATAGCCGGTTAATAACGCCTTGGATAGAAATGCTCACGCTACGCTTGCACGGTTGCATTGCGATTCTGGGTATGGCGGCGCCAGAAGATTTCAGGCTTTACTAAATAACGCTTACTACTCCTTTCAGCAAATACGGACACTCAAGGCACCCTATGCAATAATTCAAATGTGGTTGGCTGCAGCGACATGACAAAAAGAAAATTGGCAGTCAAATCATTCATCTCCTACTGGATCTTATTGGGAAGGAAAGTTCATATATTAGAGGTATTTATTTGACAACATATTTTTACAACAATGAGTACACTAAAGTTCGCATATAATCTTCCGAAGGTCCTCGTATCTAAACGAAAGGAAGTACATATTAAGCTCGTGGCCCGAAATGACTTGCTTACAAAAGTGTTCGCGACTTTTACCTCATCGGTAATAACACCATGGCCCACGACCGGGCAATGAATTATAGCAGCAACCTCTTTTCATGCATTCGAATTCTGTTATACCAGGATAGCCGCAGTCGTCACGTTCTGTTGCTTTGCGCAGACATTTTTCTAACGAAAATTCAACACAAACCAGCAGTAAAAACTTTAAGGATCGCGCATTATGTTATTTTGCGACGAATGTGGAGAGCGTACTTCTATGCTTACCTAGGCGGTGGTAGCACCACGGTCCACTTTGGTTTAGCAATTCACTATAACAACAGCCTTTCTTTTCGCATGCCCGCTTCGTTATGCCTGGATAACCACAATCATGACGTCTTGTTGCTGCTATTTTCCGGCATTTTTCTAAAATTACGGATGGAAGAGTACACAATGCTTTCAAAATACCTAATCAGTAAGAGCGGAACAACTTACCTTGCCTGTAATAACACCACGGTCCCTTTTCCTTGATCACGTTGTAACAGCATCCTTTTTTGACGCAATCTGATTTGCTTATCCCAGGGTAACCACAATCTTCACGTTTGTTTGCTTCAATCATGGGACAGTTTGCTAGAGTATTTTGAGAAATAATTAGTGGCCCAAATTGTCAGTGTTAATGCCGAAAACATAGTCGAAAATTTACCTTTTCGATGATAACACCACGGGCCAGCCACCTTTAATTCGCCATAACAACATCCCTTTCTCAAGCAATCCAACGGACTAATTCCATGGTAGCCACAATCAACGCGCATTGACGCCTTTATGTTTCGACATTTTGCTATTACGAAACAAATTAGGTAGATTCACAACTAAAATGCAATGACAACCCCCTCAAGTGTAAGAAGCCGTATCACCTCCACATGTGTTGCAAAGCCTTGGGCAATGACTGGAAACGATTTTCTTTGAACAACTAGTTGATCTAACCACAGAGCACAAGATATTTCTGTTGCTGCAAACTCTTGTAGCTGAAAAGTTAAGAACAAATGCAATTTTTTTATTATTGCGACGAAACATTGACGGCAATTGCAATGAAGAAGCATTAAAATACCTGTGGCAGCGGCAAAAGCCAAAACAACAAAACAAATCACGTAAATCTGATATTTCCTCATGATTCCGGCTCTTATTTCGTCGGTGCGCGAATCGTATTAGTCCAATTCATGTCAAAGCCTTCTTTATACGCTCTTTTCTCTCTAATTACTGTAATTAATGAGTGCTTATAATCAAGATGGCCGTTTACAAATTACAACGTAAATTCGCCTCCGGGGAAGATATTGTGCATGTAGCATTCACCGTTTAAACTCTTGTGGGTTTCGCTTTGAAATATGTTGACACGGTCTATGAAGATCATTGTTGATTGTTGAATAAACGGAAGGTTTTTATCGGAGTGGTGTAGGACTAGGGTGCACACGAATCACACACGAGTTATTCTTGTCTTCGGTGACCAAACCAACAATTCCCAATCATACATGCGTGTTATACTTTCAAGAGATCGTTCTTTCGCGGTGAAGGTGATATTCCCTTCAATTTCAATGAATATGAAACAAAAGAGCTAAATTCCATCAGAAGGATGCGTTGCCAATCCTAGATCATTGGATTGTTCATTATACGACGTTCTGACAATGTCTTGTTGTTTTAGATAACTCACATGTAGAAACTATTTTTGTTGCGTACTACATCACATCTAGAAGGTGTCCATTCACACAAGACACGGTCGATTTTGCGGATTTAAGTACCAATACGCGCTGCATCGTGCGCCTTTTTTGTCAGGGATGAAGAGATAAAAAAAAAGAATTTTCTAATATGCTTCAAAATTTACGTCAACGTAACCCTGTTTTGACAACTAGGGATACGTTTCCCTGTTTAACATGCTATTAACATTTCTTATTAAGAACAATGCTGGAGATGAGTAGTCGAAATGAAATACGTGCGTTTAACGTCACTGCTTCAATTGGACGTTAAGTATTTTTATCCCATGACTTTTCATTAATGCCCCTGCGCTGTCATTTATATACCCTCGATAACGGCTTGGTTATAAACGGCACTAGCGGGCCTTATACAGTATTATTTACTGATAGCTATTTTAAATCAGTATATACGGGAAATCCACAGCACTGATTGGGTAAAAGCCTCAACGACGAGCTTCATACAGCCCGGTGCAACTTTTGACCTTGTAACATACATATTAATAACTATAAATGCATACAAATAACATTGGAAAAAATAGCCAAACACATCCACACTGAAAAATGAAGTTGCAGTAAATCCTAAATCACGATTCACTCCGTCAGAATCAGAAAAACATGTTCCACGTTCGGTGTCGCAGATAAAAGAAAATGCTTTTAAAAACATTAACAGCACAATGAAAAACAAGCAAAACAACGTCGAATTTATGTGATAAACATGTATTTGAAAAATTGAAACAATAAAACTCAAATGGAAAGTTCTCTATTTTTTTTACAACCTTGTCATCTTACGAGAAATATTACTCTCGGTCAGCGTAGCGACCTCGCATGTTCGGTCTATGCTTTTGACCTCGCATAAACTTTCTCGGTACAGATAGACAAGTTATTTTATGTTGTATTAATAACGCCCGCAAAAGTAGCCTTTTTGTATTTAGATTTATGCTTTCCGTATCCGCCCTGACATTTTTGACTATCAAAATTGTGGCTCCGAATGAGACAGAATTGCCAAGTTGACAAAGTAGCAAAAAACGGCAATAGCCGGTTAATAACGCCTTGGATAGAAATGCTCACGCTACGCTTGCACGGTTGCATTGCAATTCTGGGTATGGCGGCGCCAGAAGATTTCAGGCTTTACTAAATAACGCTTACTACTCCTTTCAGCAAATACGGACACTCAAGGCACCCTATGCAATAATTCAAATGTGGTTGGCTGCAGCGACATGACAAAAAGAAAATTGGCAGTCAAATCATTCATCTCCTACTGGATCTTATTGGGAAGGAAAAGTTCATATATTAGAGGTATTTATTTGACAACATATTTTTACAACAATGAGTACACTAAAGTTCGCATATAATCTTCCGAAGGTCCTCGTATCTAAACGAAAGGAAGTACATATTAAGCTCGTGGCCCGAAATGACTTGCTTACAAAAGTGTTCGCGACTTTTACCTCATCGGTAATAACACCATGGCCCACGACCGGGCAATGAATTATAGCAGCAACCTCTTTTCATGCATTCGAATTCTGTTATACCAGGATAGCCGCAGTCGTCACGTTCTGTTGCTTTGCGCAGACATTTTTCTAACGAAAATTCAACACAAACCAGCAGTAAAAACTTTAAGGATCGCGCATTATGTTATTTTGCGACGAATGTGGAGAGCGTACTTCTATGCTTACCTAGGCGGTGGTAGCACCACGGTCCACTTTGGTTTAGCAATTCACTATAACAACAGCCTTTCTTCTCGCATGCCCGCTTCGTTATGCCTGGATAACCACAATCATGACGTCTTGTTGCTGCTATTTTCCGGCATTTTTCTAAAATTACGGATGGAAGAGTACACAATGCTTTCAAAATACCTAATCAGTAAGAGCGGAACAACTTACCTTGCCTGTAATAACACCACGGTCCCTTTTCCTTGATCGCGTTGTAACAGCATCCTTTTTTGACGCAATCTGATTTGCTTATCCCAGGGTAACCACAATCTTCACGTTTGTTTGCTTCAATCATGGGACAGTTTGCTAGAGTATTTTGAGAAATAATTAGTGGCCCAAATTGTCAGTGTTAATGCCGAAAACATAGTCGAAAATTTACCTTTTCGATGATAACACCACGGGCCAGCCACCTTTAATTCGCCATAACAACATCCCTTTCTCAAGCAATCCAACGGACTAATTCCATGGTAGCCACAATCAACGCGCATTGACGCCTTTATGTTTCGACATTTTGCTATTACGAAACCAATTAGGTAGATTCACAACTAAAATGCAATGACAACCCCCTCAAGTGTAAGAAGCCGTATTACCTCCACATGTGTTGCAAAGCCTTGGGCAATGACTGGAAACGATTTTCTTTGAACAACTAGTTGATCTAACCACAGAGCACAAGATATTTCTGTTGCTGCAAACTCTTGTAGCTGAAAAATTAAGAACAAATGCAATTTTTTTATTATTGCGACGAAGCATTGACGGCAATTGCAATGAAGAAGCATTAAAATACCTGTGGCAGCGGCAAAAGCCAAAACAACAAAACAAATCACGTAAATCTGATATTTCCTCATGATTCCGGCTCTTATTTCATCGGTGCGCGAATCGTATTAGTCCAATTCATGTCAAAGCCTTCTTTATACGCTCTTTTCTCTCTAATTACTGTAATTAATGAGTGCTTATAATCAAGATGGCCGTTTACAAATTACAACGTAAATTCGCCTCCGGGGAAGATATTGTGCATGTAGCATTCACCGTTTAAACCTTGTGGGTTTCGCTTTGAAATATGTTGACACGGTCTATGAAGATCATTGTTGATTGTTGAATAAACGGAAGGTTTTTATCGGAGTGGTGTAGGACTAGGGTGCACACGAATCACACACGAGTTATTCTTGTCTTCGGTGACCAAACCAACAATTCCCAATCATACATGCGTGTTATACTTTCAAGAGATCGTTCTTTCGCGGTGAAGGTGATATTCCCTTCAATTTCAATGAATATGAAACAAAAGAGCTAAATTCCATCAGAAGGATGCGTTGCCAATCCTAGATCATTGGATTGTTCATTATACGACGTTCTGACAATGTCTTGTTGTTTTAGATAACTCACATGTAGAAACTATTTTTGTTGCGTACTACATCACATCTAGAAGGTGTCCATTCACACAAGACACGGTCGATTTTGCGGATTTAAGTACCAATACGCGCTGCATCGTGCGCCTTTTTTGTCAGGGATGAAGAGATAAAAAAAAAGAATTTTCTAATATGCTTCAAAATTTACGTCAACGTAACCCTGTTTTGACAACTAGGGATACGTTTCCCTGTTTAATATGCTATTAACATTTCTTATTAAGAACAATGCTGGAGATGAGTAGTCGAAATGAAATACGTGCGTTTAACGTCACTGCTTCAATTGGACGTTAAGTATTTTTATCCCATGACTTTTCATTAATGCCCCTGCGCTGTCATTTATATACCCTCGATAACGGCTTGGTTATAAACGGCACTAGCGGGCCTTATACAGTATTATTTACTGATAGCTATTTTAAATCAGTATATACGGGAAATCCACAGCACTGATTGGGTAAAAGCCTCAACGACGAGCTTCATACAGCCCGGTGCAACTTTTGACCTTGTAACATACATATTAATAACTATAAATGCATACAAATAACATTGGAAAAAATAGCCAAACACATCCACACTGAAAAATGAAGTTGCAGTAAATCCTAAATCACGATTCACTCCGTCAGAATCAAAAAAACATGTTCCACGTTCGGTGTCGCAGATAAAAGAAAATGCTTTTAAAAACATTAACAGCACAATGAAAAACAAGCAAAACAACGTCGAATTTATGTGATAAACATGTATTTGAAAAATTGAAACAATAAAACTCAAATGGAAAGTTCTCTATTTTTTTTACAACCTTGTCATCTTACGAGAAATATTAATCTCGGTCAGCATAGCGACCTCGCATGTTCGGTCTATGCTTTTGACCTCGCATAAACTTTCTCGGTACAGATAGACAAGTTATTTTATGTTGTATTAATAACGCCCGCAAAAGTAGCCTTTTTGTATTTAGATTTATGCTTTCCGTATCCGCCCTGACATTTTTGACTATCAAAATTGTGGCTCCGAATGAGACAGAATTGCCAAGTTGACAAAGTAGCAAAAAACGGCAATAGCCGGTTAATAACGCCTTGGATAGAAATGCTCACGCTACGCTTGCACGGTTGCATTGCGATTCTGGGTATGGCGGCGCCAGAAGATTTCAGGCTTTACTAAATAACGCTTACTACTCCTTTCAGCAAATACGGACACTCAAGGCACCCTATGCAATAATTCAAATGTGGTTGGCTGCAGCGACATGACAAAAAGAAAATTGGCAGTCAAATCATTCATCTCCTACTGGATCTTATTGGGAAGGAAAAGTTCATATATTAGAGGTATTTATTTGACAACATATTTTTACAACAATGAGTACACTAAAGTTCGCATATAATCTTCCGAAGGTCCTCGTATCTAAACGAAAGGAAGTACATATTAAGCTCGTGGCCCGAAATGACTTGCTTACAAAAGTGTTCGCGACTTTTACCTCATCGGTAATAACACCATGGCCCACGACCGGGCAATGAATTATAGCAGCAACCTCTTTTCATGCATTCGAATTCTGTTATACCAGGATAGCCGCAGTCGTCACGTTCTGTTGCTTTGCGCAGACATTTTTCTAACGAAAATTCAACACAAACCAGCAGTAAAAACTTTAAGGATCGCGCATTATGTTATTTTGCGACGAATGTGGAGAGCGTACTTCTATGCTTACCTAGGCGGTGGTAGCACCACGGTCCACTTTGGTTTAGCAATTCACTATAACAACAGCCTTTCTTCTCGCATGCCCGCTTCGTTATGCCTGGATAACCACAATCATGACGTCTTGTTGCTGCTATTTTCCGGCATTTTTCTAAAATTACGGATGGAAGAGTACACAATGCTTTCAAAATACCTAATCAGTAAGAGCGGAACAACTTACCTTGCCTGTAATAACACCACGGTCCCTTTTCCTTGATCGCGTTGTAACAGCATCCTTTTTTGACGCAATCTGATTTGCTTATCCCAGGGTAACCACAATCTTCACGTTTGTTTGCTTCAATCATGGGACAGTTTGCTAGAGTATTTTGAGAAATAATTAGTGGCCCAAATTGTCAGTGTTAATGCCGAAAACATAGTCGAAAATTTACCTTTTCGATGATAACACCACGGGCCAGCCACCTTTAATTCGCCATAACAACATCCCTTTCTCAAGCAATCCAACGGACTAATTCCATGGTAGCCACAATCAACGCGCATTGACGCCTTTATGTTTCGACATTTTGCTATTACGAAACAAATTAGGTAGATTCACAACTAAAATGCAATGACAACCCCCTCAAGTGTAAGAAGCCGTATTACCTCCACATGTGTTGCAAAGCCTTGGGCAATGACTGGAAACGATTTTCTTTGAACAACTAGTTGATCTAACCACAGAGCACAAGATATTTCTGTTGCTGCAAACTCTTGTAGCTGAAAAGTTAAGAACAAATGCAATTTTTTTATTATTGCGACGAAACATTGACGGCAATTGCAATGAAGAAGCATTAAAATACCTGTGGCAGCGGCAAAAGCCAAAACAACAAAACAAATCACGTAAATCTGATATTTCCTCATGATTCCGGCTCTTATTTCGTCGGTGCGCGAATCGTATTAGTCCAATTCATGTCAAAGCCTTCTTTATACGCTCTTTTCTCTCTAATTACTGTAATTAATGAGTGCTTATAATCAAGATGGCCGTTTACAAATTACAACGTAAATTCGCCTCCGGGGAAGATATTGTGCATGTAGCATTCACCGTTTAAACTCTTGTGGGTTTCGCTTTGAAATATGTTGACACGGTCTATGAAGATCATTGTTGATTGTTGAATAAACGGAAGGTTTTTATCGGAGTGGTGTAGGACTAGGGTGCACACGAATCACACACGAGTTATTCTTGTCTTCGGTGACCAAACCAACAATTCCCAATCATACATGCGTGTTATACTTTCAAGAGATCGTTCTTTCGCGGTGAAGGTGATATTCCCTTCAATTTCAATGAATATGAAACAAAAGAGCTAAATTCCATCAGAAGGATGCGTTGCCAATCCTAGATCATTGGATTGTTCATTATACGACGTTCTGACAATGTCTTGTTGTTTTAGATAATTCACATGTAGAAACTATTTTTGTTGCGTACTACATCACATCTAGAAGGTGTCCATTCACACAAGACACGGTCGATTTTGCGGATTTAAGTACCAATACGCGCTGCATCGTGCGCCTTTTTTGTCAGGGATGAAGAGATAAAAAAAAAGAATTTTCTAATATGCTTCAAAATTTACGTCAACGTAACCCTGTTTTGACAACTAGGGATACGTTTCCCTGTTTAACATGCTATTAACATTTCTTATTAAGAACAATGCTGGAGATGAGTAGTCGAAATGAAATACGTGCGTTTAACGTCACTGCTTCAATTGGACGTTAAGTATTTTCATCCCATGACTTTTCATTAATGCCCCTGCGCTGTCATTTATATACCCTCGATAACGGCTTGGTTATAAACGGCACTAGCGGGCCTTATACAGTATTATTTACTGATAGCTATTTTAAATCAGTATATACGGGAAATCCACAGCACTGATTGGGTAAAAGCCTCAAGGACGAGCTTCATACAGCCCGGTGCAACTTTTGACCTTGTAACATACATATTAATAACTATAAATGCATACAAATAACATTGGAAAAAATAGCCAAACACATCCACACTGAAAAATGAAGTTGCAGTAAATCCTAAATCACGATTCACTCCGTCAGAATCAGAAAAACATGTTCCACGTTCGGTGTCGCAGATAAAAGAAAATGCTTTTAAAAACATTAACAGCACAATGAAAAACAAGCAAAACAACGTCGAATTTATGTGATAAACATGTATTTGAAAAATTGAAACAATAAAACTCAAATGGAAAGTTCTCTATTTTTTTTACAACCTTGTCATCTTACGAGAAATATTACTCTCGGTCAGCGTAGCGACCTCGCATGTTCGGTCTATGCTTTTGACCTCGCATAAACTTTCTCGGTACAGATAGACAAGTTATTTTATGTTGTATTAATAACGCCCGCAAAAGTAGCCTTTTTGTATTTAGATTTATGCTTTCCGTATCCGCCCTGACATGTTTGACTATCAAAATTGTGGCTCCGAATGAGACAGAATTGCCAAGTTGACAAAGTAGCAAAAAACGGCATTATCCGGTTAATAACGCCTTGGATAGAAATGCTCACGCCACGCTTGCACGGTTGCATTGCAATTCTGGGTATGGCGGCGCCAGAAGATTTCAGGCTTTACTAAATAACGCTTACTACCCCTTTCATCAAATACGGACACTCAAGGCACCCTATGCAATAATTCAAATGTGTTTGGCTGCAGCGACATGACAAAAAGAAAATTGGCAGTCAAATCATTCATCTCCTACTGGATCTTATTGGGAAGGAAAAGTTCATATATTAGAGGTATTTATTTGACAACATATTTTTACAACAATGAGTACACTAAAGTTCGCACATAATCTTCCGAAGGTCCTCGTATCTAAACAAAAGGAAGTACATATTAAGCTCGTGGCCCGAAATGACTTGCTTACAAAAGTGTTCGCGACTTTTACCTCATCGGTAATAACACCATGGCCCACGACCGGGCAATGAATTATAGCAGCAACCTCTTTTCATGCATTCGAATTCTGTTATACCAGGATAGCCGCAGTCGTCACGTTCTGTTGCTTTGCGCAGACATTTTTCTAACGAAAATTCAACACAAACCAGCAGTAAAAACTTTAAGGATCGCGCATTATGTTATTTTGCGACGAATGTGGAGAGCGTACTTCTATGCTTACCTAGGCGGTGGTAGCACCACGGTCCACTTTGGTTTAGCAATTCACTATAACAACAGCCTTTCTTCTCGCATGCCCGCTTCGTTATGCCTGGATAACCACAATCATGACGTCTTGTTGCTGCAATTTCCCGGCATTTTTCTAAAAACAAAATTACGGATAGAAGAGTACACAATGCTTTCAAAATACCTAATCAGTAAGAGCGGAACAACTTACCTTGCCTGTAATAAGACCACGGTCCCTTTTCCTTGATCGCGTTGTAACAGCATCCTTTTTTGACGCAATCTGATTTGCTTATCCCAGGGTAACCACAATCTTCACGTTTGTTTGCTTCAATCATGGGACAGTTTGCTAGAGTATTTGGAGAAATAATTAGTGGCCCAAATTGTCAGTGTTAATGCCGAAAACATAGTCGAAAATTTACCTTTTCGATGATAACACCACGGGCCAGCCACCTTTAATTCGCCATAACAACATCCCTTTCTCAAGCAATCCAACGGACTAATTCCATGGTAGCCACAATCAACGCGCATTGACGCCTTTATGTTTCGACATTTTGCTATTACGAAACAAATTAGGTAGATTCACAACTAAAATGCAATGACAACCCCCTCAAGTGTAAGAAGCCGTATTACCTCCACATGTGTTGCAAAGCCTTGGGCAATGACTGGAAACGATTTTCTTTGAACAACTAGTTGATCTAACCACAGAGCACAAGATATTTCTGTTGCTGCAAACTCTTGTAGCTGAAAAATTAAGAACAAAAGCAACTTTTTTATTATTGCGACGAAACATTGACGGCACTTGCAATGAAGAAGCATTAAAATACCTGTGGCAGCGGCAAAAGCCAAAACAACAAAACAAATCACGTAAATCTGATATTTCCTCATGATTCCGGCTCTTATTTCGTCGGTGCGCGAATCGTATTAGTCCAATTCATGTCAAAGCCTTCTTTATACGCTCTTTTCTCTCTAATTACTGTAATTACTGAGTGCTTATAATCAAGATGGCCGTTTACAAATTACAACGTAAATTCGCCTCCGGGGAAGATATTGTGCATGTAGCATTCACCGTTTAAACTCTTGTGGGTTTCGCTTTGAAATATGTTGACACGGTCTATGAAGATCATTGTTGATTGTTGAATAAACGGAAGGTTTTTATCGGAGTGGTGTAGGACTAGGGTGCACACGAATCACACACGAGTTATTCTTGTCTTCGGTGACCAAACCAACAATTCCCAATCATACATGCGTGTTATACTTTCAAGAGATCGTTCTTTCGCGGTGAAGGTGATATTCCCTTCAATTTCAATGAATATGAAACAAAAGAGCTAAATTCCATCAGAAGGATGCGTTGCCAATCCTAAATCATTGGATTGTTCATTATACGACGTTCTGACAATGTCTTGTTGTTTTAGATAACTCACATGTCGAAACTATTTTTGTTGCGTACTACATCACATCTAGAAGGTGTCCTTTCACACAAGACACGGTCGATTTTGCGGATTTAAGTACCAATACGCGCTGCATCGTGCGCCTTTTTTGTCAGGGATGAAGAGATAAAAAAAAAGAATTTTCTAATATGCTTCAAAATTTACGTCAACGTAACCCTGTTTTGACAACTAGGGATACGTTTCCCTGTTTAACATGCTATTAACATTTCTTATTAAGAACAATGCTGGAGATGAGTAGTCGAAATGAAATACGTGCGTTTAACGTCACTGCTTCAATTGGACGTTAAGTATTTTTATCCCATGACTTTTCATTAATGCCCCTGCGCTGTCATATACCCTCGATAACGGCTTGGTTATAAACGGCACTAGCGGGCCTTATACAGTATTATTTACTGATAGCTATTTTAAATCAGTATATACGGGAAATCCACAGCACTGATTGGGTAAAAGCCTCAACGACGAGCTTCATACAGCCCGGTGCAACTTTTGACCTTGTAAAATACATATTAATAACTATAAATGCATACAAATAACATTGGAAAAAATAGCCAAACACATCCACACTGAAAAATGAAGTTGCAGTAAATCCTAAATCACGATTAACTCCGTCAGAATCAGAAAAACATGTTCCACGTTCGGTGTCGCAGATAAAAGAAAATGCTTTTAAAAACATTAACAGCACAATGAAAAACAAGCAAAACAACGTCGAATTTATGTGATAAACATGTATTTGAAAAATTGAAACAATAAAACTCAAATGGAAAGTTCTCTATTTTTTTTACAACCTTGTCATCTTACGAGAAATATTACTCTCGGTCAGCGTAGCGACCTCGCATGTTCGGTCTATGCTTTTGACCTCGCATAAACTTTCTCGGTACAGATAGACAAGTTATTTTATGTTGTATTAATAACGCCCGCAAAAGTAGCCTTTTTGTATTTAGATTTATGCTTTCCGTATCCGCCCTGACATTTTTGACTATCAAAATTGTGGCTTCGAATGAGACAGAATTGCCAAGTTGACAAAGTAGCAAAAAACGGCAATAGCCGGTTAATAACGCCTTGGATAGAAATGCTCACGCTACGCTTGCACGGTTGCATTGCGATTCTGGGTATGGCGGCGCCAGAAGATTTCAGGCTTTACTAAATAACGCTTACTACTCCTTTCAGCAAATACGGACACTCAAGGCACCCTATGCAATAATTCAAATGTGGTTGGCTGCAGCGACATGACAAAAAGAAAATTGGCAGTCAAATCATTCATCTCCTACTGGATCTTATTGGGAAGGAAAAGTTCATATATAGGTATTTATTTGGAGTACACTAGAGTTCGCATATAATCTTCCGAAGGTCCTCGTATCTAAACGAAAGGAAGTACATATTAAGCTCGTGGCCCGAAATGACTTGCTTACAAAAGTGTTCGCGACTTTTACCTCATCGGTAATAACACCATGGCCCACGACCGGGCAATGAATTATAGCAGCAACCTCTTTTCATGCATTCGAATTCTGTTATACCAGGATAGCCGCAGTCGTCACGTTCTGTTGCTTTGCGCAGACATTTTTTTAACGAAAATTCAACACAAACCAGCAGTAAAAACTTTAAGGATCGCGCATTATGTTATTTTGCGACGAATGTGAAGAGCGTACTTCTATGCTTACCTAGGCGGTGGTAGCACCACGGTCCACTTTGGTTTAGCAATTCACTATAACAACAGCCTTTCTTCTCGCATGCCCGCTTCGTTATGCCTGGATAACCACAATCATGACGTCTTGTTGCTGCTATTTTCCGGCATTTTTCTAAAATTACGGATGGAAGAGTACACAATGCTTTCAAAATACCTAATCAGTAAGAGCGGAACAACTTACCTTGCCTGTAATAACACCACGGTCCCTTTTCCTTGATCGCGTTGTAACAGCATCCTTTTTTGACGCAATCTGATTTGCTTATCCCAGGGTAACCACAATCTTCACGTTTGTTTGCTTCAATCATGGGACAGTTTGCTAGAGTATTTGGAGAAATAATTAGTGGCCCAAATTGTCAGTGTTAATGCCGAAAACATAGTCGAAAATTTACCTTTTCGATGATAACACCACGGGCCAGCCACCTTTAATTCGCCATAACAACATCCCTTTCTCAAGCAATCCAACGGACTAATTCCATGGTAGCCACAATCAACGCGCATTGACGCCTTTATGTTTCGACATTTTGCTATTACGAAACAAATTAGGTAGATTCACAACTAAAATGCAATGACAACCCCCTCAAGTGTAAGAAGCCGTATTACCTCCACATGTGTTGCAAAGCCTTGGGCAATGACTGGAAACGATTTTCTTTGAACAACTAGTTGATCTAACCACAGAGCACAAGATATTTCTGTTGCTGCAAACTCTTGTAGCTGAAAAATTAAAAACAAATGCAATTTTTTTATTATTGCGACGAAACATTGACGGCAATTGCAATGAAGAAGCATTAAAATACCTGTGGCAGCGGCAAAAGCCAAAACAACAAAACAAATCACGTAAATCTGATATTTCCTCATGATTCCGGCTCTTATTTCGTCGGTGCGCGAATCGTATTAGTCCAATTCATGTCAAAGCCTTCTTTATACGCTCTTTTCTCTCTAATTACTGTAATTAATGAGTGCTTATAATCAAGATGGCCGTTTACAAATTACAACGTAAATTCGCCTCCGGGGAAGATATTGTGCATGTAGCATTCACGGTTTAAACTCTTGTGGGTTTCGCTTTGAAATATGTTGACACGGTCTATGAAGATCATTGTTGATTGTTGAATAAACGGAAGGTTTTTATCGGAGTGGTGTAGGACTAGGGTGCACACGAATCACACACGAGTTATTCTTGTCTTCGGTGACCAAACCAACAATTCCCAATCATACATGCGTGTTATACTTTCAAGAGATCGTTCTTTCGCGGTGAAGGTGATATTCCCTTCAATTTCAATGAATATGAAACAAAAGAGCTAAATTCCATCAGAAGGATGCGTTGCCAATCCTAGATCATTGGATTGTTCATTATACGACGTTCTGACAATGTCTTGTTGTTTTAGATAACTCACATGTCGAAACTATTTTTGTTGCGTACTACATCACATCTAGAAGGTGTCCTTTCACACAAGACACGGTCGATTTTGCGGATTTAAGTATCAATACGCGCTGCATCGTGCGCCTTTTTTGTCAGGGATGAAGAGATAAAAAAAAAGAATTTTCTAATATGCTTCAAAATTTACGTCAACGTAACCCTGTTTTGGCAACTAGGGATACGTTTCCCTGTTTAACATGCTATTAACATTTCTTATTAAGAACAATGCTGGAGATCAGTAGTCGAAATGAAATACGTGCGTTTAACGTCACTGCTTCAATTGGACGTTAAGTATTTTTATCCCATGACTTTTCATTAATGCCCCTGCGCTGTCATTTATATACCCTCGATAACGGCTTGGTTATAAACGGCACTAGCGGGCCTTATACAGTATTATTTACTGATAGCTATTTTAAATCAGTATATACGGGAAATCCACAGCACTGATTGGGTAAAAGCCTCAACGACGAGCTTCATACAGCCCGGTGCAACTTTTGACCTTGTAACATACATATTAATAACTATAAACGCATACAAATAACATTGGAAAAAATAGCCAAACACATCCACACTGAAAAATGAAGTTGCAGTAAATCCTAAATCACGATTCACTCCGTCAGAATCAGAAAAACATGTTCCACGTTCGGTGTCGCAGATAAAAGAAAATGCTTTTAAAAACATTAACAGCACAATGAAAAACAAGCAAAACAACGTCGAATTTATGTGATAAACATGTATTTGAAAAATTGAAACAATAAAACTCAAATGGAAAGTTCTCTATTTTTTTTACAACCTTGTCATCTTACGAGAAATATTACTCTCGGTCAGCGTAGCGACCTCGCATGTTCGGTCTATGCTTTTGACCTCGCATAAACTTTCTCGGTACAGATAGACAAGTTATTTTATGTTGTATTAATAACGCCCGCAAAAGTAGCCTTTTTGTATTTAGATTTATGCTTTCCGTATCCGCCCTGACATTTTTGACTATCAAAATTGTGGCTTCGAATGAGACAGAATTGCCAAGTTGACAAAGTAGCAAAAAACGGCAATAGCCGGTTAATAATGCCTTGGATAGAAATGCTCACGCTACGCTTGCACGGTTGCATTGCGATTCTGGGTATGGCGGCGCCAGAAGATTTCAGGCTTTACTAAATAACGCTTACTACTCCTTTCAGCAAATACGGACACTCAAGGCACCCTATGCAATAATTCAAATGTGGTTGGCTGCAGCGACATGACAAAAAGAAAATTGGCAGTCAAATCATTCATCTCCTACTGGATCTTATTGGGAAGGAAAAGTTCATATATTAGAGGTATTTATTTGACAACATATTTTTACAACAATGAGTACACTAAAGTTCGCATATAATCTTCCGAAGGTCCTCGTATCTAAACGAAAGGAAGTACATATTAAGCTCGTGGCCCGAAATGACTTGCTTACAAAAGTGTTCGCGACTTTTACCTCATCGGTAATAACACCATGGCCCACGACCGGGCAATGAATTATAGCAGCAACCTCTTTTCATGCATTCGAATTCTGTTATACCAGGATAGCCGCAGTCGTCACGTTCTGTTGCTTTGCGCAGACATTTTTCTAACGAAAATTCAACACAAACCAGCAGTAAAAACTTTAAGGATCGCGCATTATGTTATTTTGCGACGAATGTGGAGAGCGTACTTCTATGCTTACCTAGGCGGTGGTAGCACCACGGTCCACTTTGGTTTAGCAATTCACTATAACAACAGCCTTTCTTCTCGCATGCCCGCTTCGTTATGCCTGGATAACCACAATCATGACGTCTTGTTGCTGCTATTTTCCGGCATTTTTCTAAAATTACGGATGGAAGAGTACACAATGCTTTCAAAATACCTAATCAGTAAGAGCGGAACAACACACCTTGCCTGTAATAACACCACGGTCCCTTTTCCTTGATCGCGTTGTAACAGCATCCTTTTTTGACGCAATCTGATTTGCTTATCCCAGGGTAACCACAATCTTCACGTTTGTTTGCTTCAATCATGGGACAGTTTGCTAGAGTATTTGGAGAAATAATTAGTGGCCCAAATTGTCAGTGTTAATGCCGAAAACATGGTCGAAAATTTACCTTTTCGATGATAACACCACGGGCCAGCCACCTTTAATTCGCCATAACAACATCCCTTTCTCAAGCAATCCAACGGACTAATTCCATGGTAGCCACAATCAACGCGCATTGACGCCTTTATGTTTCGACATTTTGCTATTACGAAACAAATTAGGTAGATTCACAACTAAAATGCAATGACAACCCCCTCAAGTGTAAGAAGCCGTATTACCTCCACATGTGTTGCAAAGCCTTGGGCAATGACTGGAAACGATTTTCTTTGAACAACTAGTTGATCTAACCACAGAGCACAAGATATTTCTGTTGCTGCAAACTCTTGTAGCTGAAAAATTAAGAACAAATGCAATTTTTTTATTATTGCGACGAAACATTGACGGCAATTGCAATGAAGAAGCATTAAAATACCTGTGGCAGCGGCAAAAGCCAAAACAACAAAACAAATCACGTAAATCTGATATTTCCTCATGATTCCGGCTCTTATTTCGTCGGTGCGCGAATCGTATTAGTCCAATTCATGTCAAAGCCTTCTTTATACGCTCTTTTCTCTCTAATTACTGTAATTAATGAGTGCTTATAATCAAGATGGCCGTTTACAAATTACAACGTAAATTCGCCTCCGGGGAAGATATTGTGCATGTAGCATTCACCGTTTAAACTCTTGTGGGTTTCGCTTTGAAATTTGTTGACACGGTCTATGAAGATCATTGTTGATTGTTGAATAAACGGAAGGTTTTTATCGGAGTGGTGTAGGACTAGGGTGCACACGAATCACACACGAGTTATTCTTGTCTTCGGTGACCAAACCAACAATTCCCAATCATACATGCGTGTTATACTTTCAAGAGATCGTTCTTTCGCGGTGAAGGTGATATTCCCTTCAATTTCAATGAATATGAAACAAAAGAGCTAAATTCCATCAGAAGGATGCGTTGCCAATCCTAGATCATTGGATTGTTCATTATACGACGTTCTGACAATGTCTTGTTGTTTTAGATAACTCACATGTCGAAACTATTTTTGTTGCGTACTACATCACATCTAGAAGGTGTCCTTTCACACAAGACACGGTCGATTTTGCGGATTTAAGTATCAATACGCGCTGCATCGTGCGCCTTTTTTGTCAGGGATGAAGAGATAAAAAAAAAGAATTTTCTAATATGCTTCAAAATTTACGTCAACGTAACCCTGTTTTGACAACTAGGGATACGTTTCCCTGTTTAACATGCTATTAACATTTCTTATTAAGAACAATGCTGGAGATGAGTAGTCGAAATGAAATACGTGCGTTTAACGTCACTGCTTCAATTGGACGTTAAGTATTTTTATCCCATGACTTTTCATTAATGCCCCTGCGCTGTCATTTATATACCCTCGATAACGGCTTGGTTATAAACGGCACTAGCGGGCCTTATACAGTATTATTTACTGATAGCTATTTTAAATCAGTATATACGGGAAATCCACAGCACTGATTGGGTAAAAGCCTCAACGACGAGCTTCATACAGCCCGGTGCAACTTTTGACCTTGTAACATACATATTAATAACTATAAATGCATACAAATAACATTGGAAAAAATAGCCAAACACATCCACACTGAAAAATGAAGTTGCAGTAAATCCTAAATCACGATTCACTCCGTCAGAATCAGAAAAACATGTTCCACGTTCGGTGTCGCAGATAAAAGAAAATGCTTTTAAAAACATTAACAGCACAATGAAAAACAAGCAAAACAACGTCGAATTTATGTGATAAACATGTATTTGAAAAATTGAAACAATAAAACTCAAATGGAAAGTTCTCTATTTTTTTTACAACCTTGTCATCTTACGAGAAATATTACTCTCGGTCAGCGTAGCGACCTCGCATGTTCGGTCTATGCTTTTGACCTCACATAAACTTTCTCGGTACAGATAGACAAGTTATTTTATGTTGTATTAATAACGCCCGCAAAAGTAGCCTTTTTGTATTTAGATTTATGCTTTCCGTATCCGCCCTGACATTTTTGACTATCAAAATTGTGGCTCCGAATGAGACAGAATTGCCAAGTTGACAAAGTAGCAAAAAACGGCAATAGCCGGTTAATAACGCCTTGGATAGAAATGCTCACGCTACGCTTGCACGGTTGCATTGCGATTCTGGGTATGGCGGCGCCAGAAGATTTCAGGCTTTACTAAATAACGCTTACTACTCCTTTCAGCAAATACGGTCACTCAAGGCACCCTATGCAATAATTCAAATGTGGTTGGCTGCAGCGACATGACAAAAAGAAAATTGGCAGTCAAATCATTCATCTCCTACTGGATCTTATTGGCAAGGAAAAGTTCATATATTAGAGGTATTTATTTGACAACATATTTTTACAACAATGAGTACACTAAAGTTCGCATATAATCTTCCGAAGGTCCTCGTATCTAAACGAAAGGAAGTACATATTAAGCTCGTGGCCCGAAATGACTTGCTTACAAAAGTGTTCGCGACTTTTACCTCATCGGTAATAACACCATGGCCCACGACCGGGCAATGAATTATAGCAGCAACCTCTTTTCATGCATTCGAATTCTGTTATACCAGGATAGCCGCAGTCGTCACGTTCTGTTGCTTTGCGCAGACATTTTTCTAACGAAAATTCAACACAAACCAGCAGTAAAAACTTTAAGGATCGCGCATTATGTTATTTTGCGACGAATGTGGAGAGCGTACTTCTATGCTTACCTAGGCGGTGGTAGCACCACGGTCCACTTTGGTTTAGCAATTCACTGTAACAACAGCCTTTCTTCTCGCATGCCCGCTTCGTTATGCCTGGATAACCACAATCATGACGTCTTGTTGCTGCTATTTTCCGGCATTTTTCTAAAATTACGGATGGAAGAGTACACAATGCTTTCAAAATACCTAATCAGTAAGAGCGGAACAACTTACCTTGCCTGTAATAACACCACGGTCCCTTTTCCTTGATCGCGTTGTAACAGCATCCTTTTTTGACGCAATCTGATTTGCTTATCCCAGGGTAACCACAATCTTCACGTTTGTTTGCTTCAATCATGGGACAGTTTGCTAGAGTATTTTGAGAAATAATTAGTGGCCCAAATTGTCAGTGTTAATGCCGAAAACATAGTCGAAAATTTACCTTTTCGATGATAACACCACGGGCCAGCCACCTTTAATTCGCCATAACAACATCCCTTTCTCAAGCAATCCAACGGACTAATTCCATGGTAGCCACAATCAACGCGCATTGACGCCTTTATGTTTCGACATTTTGCTATTACGAAACAAATTAGGTAGATTCACAACTAAAATGCAATGACAACCCCCTCAAGTGTAAGAAGCCGTATTACCTCCACATGTGTTGCAAAGCCTTGGGCAATGACTGGAAACGATTTTCTTTGAACAACTAGTTGATCTAACCACAGAGCACAAGATATTTCTGTTGCTGCAAACTCTTGTAGCTGAAAAATTAAGAACAAATGCAATTTTTTTATTATTGCGACGAAACATTGACGGCAATTGCAATGAAGAAGCATTAAAATACCTGTGGCAGCGGCAAAAGCCAAAACAACAAAACAAATCACGTAAATCTGATATTTCCTCATGATTCCGGCTCTTATTTCGTCGGTGCGCGAATCGTATTAGTCCAATTCATGTCAAAGCCTTCTTTATACGCTCTTTTCTCTCTAATTACTGTAATTAATGAGTGCTTATAATCAAGATGGCCGTTTACAAATTACAACGTAAATTCGCCTCCGGGGAAGATATTGTGCATGTAGCATTCACCGTTTAAACTCTTGTGGGTTTCGCTTTGAAATATGTTGACACGGTCTATGAAGATCATTGTTGATTGTTGAATAAACGGAAGGTTTTTATCGGAGTGGTGTAGGACTAGGGTGCACACGAATCACACACGAGTTATTCTTGTCTTCGGTGACCAAACCAACAATTCCCAATCATACATGCGTGTTATACTTTCAAGAGATCGTTCTTTCGCGGTGAAGGTGACATTCCCTTCAATTTCAATGAATATGAAACAAAAGAGCTAAATTCCATCAGAAGGATGCGTTGCCAATCCTAGATCATTGGATTGTTCATTATACGACGTTCTGACAATGTCTTGTTGTTTTAGATAACTCACATGTAGAATTTTTGTTGCGTACTACATCACATCTAGAAGGTGTCCATTCACACAAGACACGGTCGATTTTGCGGATTTAAGTACCAATACGCGCTGCATCGTGCGCCTTTTTTGTCAGGGATGAAGAGATAAAAAAAAAGAATTTTCTAATATGCTTCAAAATTTACGTCAACGTAACCCTGTTTTGACAACTAGGGATACGTTTCCCTGTTTAACATGCTATTAACATTTCTTATTAAGAACAATGCTGGAGATGAGTAGTCGAAATGAAATACGTGCGTTTAACGTCACTGCTTCAATTGGACGTTAAGTATTTTTATCCCATGACTTTTCATTAATGCCCCTGCGCTGTCATTTATATACCCTCGATAACGGCTTGGTTATAAACGGCACTAGCGGGCCTTATACAGTATTATTTACTGATAGCTATTTTAAATCAGTATATACGGGAAATCCACAGCACTGATTGGGTAAAAGCCTCAACGACGAGCTTCATACAGCCCGGTGCAACTTTTGACCTTGTAACATACATATTAATAACTATAAATGCATACAAATAACATTGGAAAAAATAGCCAAACACATCCACACTGAAAAATGAAGTTGCAGTAAATCCTAAATCACGATTCACTCCGTCAGAATCAGAAAAACATGTTCCACGTTCGGTGTCGCAGATAAAAGAAAATGCTTTTAAAAACATTAACAGCACAATGAAAAACAAGCAAAACAACGTCGAATTTATGTGATAAACATGTATTTGAAAAATTGAAACAATAAAACTCAAATGGAAAGTTCTCTATTTTTTTTACAACCTTGTCATCTTACGAGAAATATTACTCTCGGTCAGCGTAGCGACCTCGCATGTTCGGTCTATGCTTTTGACCTCGCATAAACTTTCTCGGTACAGATAGACAAGTTATTTTATGTTGTATTAATAACGCCCGCAAAAGTAGCCTTTTTGTATTTAGTTTTATGCTTTCCGTATCCGCCCTGACATTTTAGACTATCAAAATTGTGGCTCCGAATGAGACAGAATTGCCAAGTTGACAAAGTAGCAAAAAACGGCAATAGCCGGTTAATAACGCCTTGGATAGAAATGCTCACGCCACGCTTGCACGGTTGCATTGCGATTCTGGGTATGGCGGCGCCAGAAGATTTCAGGCTTTACTAAATAACGCTTACTACTCCTTTCAGCAAATACGGACACTCAAGGCACCCTATGCAATAATTCAAATGTGGTTGGCTGCAGCGACATGACAAAAAGGAAATTGGCAGTCAAATCATTCATCTCCTACTGGATCTTATTGGGAAGGAAAAGTTCATATATTAGAGGTATTTATTTGACAACATATTTTTACAACAAAGAGTACACTAAAGTTCGCATATAATCTTCCGAAGGTCCTCGTATCTAAACGAAAGGAAGTACATATTAAGCTCGTGGCCCGAAATGACTTGCTTACAAAAGTGTTCGCGACTTTTACCTCATCGGTAATAACACCATGGCCCACGACCGGGCAATGAATTATAGCAGCAACCTCTTTTCATGCATTCGAATTCTGTTATACCAGGATAGCCGCAGTCGTCACGTTCTGTTGCTTTGCGCAGACATTTTTCTAACGAAAATTCAACACAAACCAGCAGTAAAAACTTTAAGGATCGCGCATTATGTTATTTTGCGACGAATGTGGAGAGCGTACTTCTATGCTTACCTAGGCGGTGGTAGCACCACGGTCCACTTTGGTTTAGCAATTCACTATAACAACAGCCTTTCTTCTCGCATGCCTGCTTCGTTATGCCTGGATAACCACAATCATGACGTCTTGTTGCTGCTATTTTCCGGCATTTTTCTAAAATTACGGATGGAAGAGTACACAATGCTTTCAAAATACCTAATCAGTAAGAGCGGAACAACTTACCTTGCCTGTAATAACACCACGGTCCCTTTTCCTTGATCGCGTTGTAACAGCATCCTTTTTTGACGCAATCTGATTTGCTTATCCCAGGGTAACCACAATCTTCACGTTTGTTTGCTTCAATCATGGGACAGTTTGCTAGAGTATTTGGAGAAATAATTAGTGGCCCAAATTGTCAGTGTTAATGCCGAAAACATAGTCGAAAATTTACCTTTTCGATGATAACACCACGGGCCAGCCACCTTTAATTCGCCATAACAACATCCCTTTCTCAAGCAATCCAACGGACTAATTCCATGGTAGCCACAATCAACGCGCATTGACGCCTTTATGTTTCGACATTTTGCTATTACGAAACAAATTAGGTAGATTCACAACTAAAATGCAATGACAACCCCCTCAAGTGTAAGAAGCCGTATTACCTCCACATGTGTTGCAAAGCCTTGGGCAATGACTGGAAACGATTTTCTTTGAACAACTAGTTGATCTAACCACAGAGCACAAGATATTTCTGTTGCTGCAAACTCTTGTAGCTGAAAAATTAAGAACAAATGCAATTTTTTTATTATTGCGACGAAGCATTGACGGCAATTGCAATGAAGAAGCATTAAAATACCTGTGGCAGCGGCAAAAGCCAAAACAACAAAACAAATCACGTAAATCTGATATTTCCTCATGATTCCGGCTCTTATTTCATCGGTGCGCGAATCGTATTAGTCCAATTCATGTCAAAGCCTTCTTTATACGCTCTTTTCTCTCTAATTACTGTAATTAATGAGTGCTTATAATCAAGATGGCCGTTTACAAATTACAACGTAAATTCGCCTCCGGGGAAGATATTGTGCATGTAGCATTCACCGTTTAAACTCTTGTGGGTTTCGCTTTGAAATATGTTGACACGGTCTATGAAGATCATTGTTGATTGTTGAATAAACGGAAGATTTTTATCGGAGTGGTGTAGGACTAGGGTGCACACGAATCACACACGAGTTATTCTTGTCTTCGGTGACCAAACCAACAATTCCCAATCATACATGCGTGTTATACTTTCAAGAGATCGTTCTTTCGCGGTGAAGGTGATATTCCCTTCAATTTCAATGAATATGAAACAAAAGAGCTAAATTCCATCAGAAGGATGCGTTGCCAATCCTAGATCATTGGATTGTTCATTATACGACGTTCTGACAATGTCTTGTTGTTTTAGATAACTCACATGTAGAAACTATTTTTGTTGCGTACTACATCACATCTAGAAGGTGTCCATTCACACAAGACACGGTCGATTTTGCGGATTTAAGTACCAATACGCGCTGCATCGTGCGCCTTTTTTGTCAGGGATGAAGAGATAAAAAAAAAGAATTTTCTAATATGCTTCAAAATTTACGTCAACGTAACCCTGTTTTGACAACTAGGGATACGTTTCCCTGTTTAACATGCTATTAACATTTCTTATTAAGAACAATGCTGGAGATGAGTAGTCGAAATGAAATACGTGCGTTTAACGTCACTGCTTCAATTGGACGTTAAGTATTTTTATCCCATGACTTTTCATTAATGCCCCTGCGCTGTCATTTATATACCCTCGATAACGGCTTGGTTATAAACGGCACTAGCGGGCCTTATACAGTATTATTTACTGATAGCTATTTTAAATCAGTATATACGGGAAATCCACAGCACTGATTGGGTAAAAGCCTCAACGACGAGCTTCATACAGCCCGGTGCAACTTTTGACCTTGTAACATACATATTAATAACTATAAATGCATACAAATAACATTGGAAAAAATAGCCAAACACATCCATACTGAAAAATGAAGTTGCAGTAAATCCTAAGTCACGATTCACTCCGTCAGAATCAGAAAAACATGTTCCACGTTCGGTGTCGCAGATAAAAGAAAATGCTTTTAAAAACATTAACAGCACAATGAAAAACAAGCAAAACAACGTCGAATTTATGTGATAAACATGTATTTGAAAAATTGAAACAATAAACCTCAAATGGAAAGTTCTCTATTTTTTTTACAACCTTGTCATCTTACGAGAAATATTACTCTCGGTCAGCGTAGCGACCTCGCATGTTCGGTCTATGCTTTTGACCTCGCATAAACTTTCTCGGTACAGATAGACAAGTTATTTTATGTTGTATTAATAACGCCCGCAAAAGTAGCCTTTTTGTATTTAGATTTATGCTTTCCGTATCCGCCCTGACATTTTTGACTATCAAAATTGTGGCTCCGAATGAGACAGAATTGCCAAGTTGACAAAGTAGCAAAAAACGGCAATAGCCGGTTAATAACGCCTTGGATAGAAATGCTCACGCTACGCTTGCACGGTTGCATTGCGATTCTGGGTATGGCGGCGCCAGAAGATTTCAGGCTTTACTAAATAACGCTTACTACTCCTTTCAGCAAATACGGACACTCAAGGCACCCTATGCAATAATTCAAATGTGGTTGGCTGCAGCGACATGACAAAAAGAAAATTGGCAGTCAAATCATTCATCTCCTACTGGATCTTATTGGGAAGGAAAAGTTCATATATTAGAGGTATTTATTTGACAACATATTTTTACAACAATGAGTACACTAAAGTTCGCATATAATCTTCCGAAGGTCCTCGTATCTAAACGAAAGGAAGTACATATTAAGCTCGTGGCCCGAAATGACTTGCTTACAAAAGTGTTCGCGACTTTTACCTCATCGGTAATAACACCATGGCCCACGACCGGGCAATGAATTATAGCAGCAACCTCTTTTCATGCATTCGAATTCTGTTATACCAGGATAGCCGCAGTCGTCACGTTCTGTTGCTTTGCGCAGACATTTTTCTAACGAAAATCCAACACAAACCAGCAGTAAAAACTTTAAGGATCGCGCATTATGTTATTTTGCGACGAATGTGGAGAGCGTACTTCTATGCTTACCTAGGCGGTGGTAGCACCACGGTCCACTTTGGTTTAGCAATTCACTATAACAACAGCCTTTCTTCTCGCATGCCCGCTTCGTTATGCCTGGATAACCACAATCATGACGTCTTGTTGCTGCTATTTTCCGGCATTTTTCTAAAATTACGGATGGAAGAGTACACAATGCTTTCAAAATACCTAATCAGTAAGAGCGGAACAACTTACCTTGCCTGTAATAACACCACGGTCCCTTTTCCTTGATCGCGTTGTAACAGCATCCTTTTTTGACGCAATCTGATTTGCTTATCCCAGGGTAACCACAATCTTCACGTTTGTTTGCTTCAATCATGGGACAGTTTGCTAGAGTATTTTGAGAAATAATTAGTGGCCCAAATTGTCAGTGTTAATGCCGAAAACATAGTCGAAAATTTACCTTTTCGATGATAACACCACGGGCCAGCCACCTTTAATTCGCCATAACAACATCCCTTTCTCAAGCAATCCAACGGACTAATTCCATGGTAGCCACAATCAACGCGCATTGACGCCTTTATGTTTCGACATTTTGCTATTACGAAACAAATTAGGTAGATTCACAACTAAAATGCAATGACAACCCCCTCAAGTGTAAGAAGCCGTATTACCTCCACATGTGTTGCAAAGCCTTGGGCAATGACTGGAAACGATTTTCTTTGAACAACTAGTTGATCTAACCACAGAGCACAAGATATTTCTGTTGCTGCAAACTCTTGTAGCAGAAAAATTAAGAACAAATGCAATTTTTTTATTATTGCGACGAAACATTGACGGCAATTGCAATGAAGAAGCATTAAAATACCTGTGGCAGCGGCAAAAGCCAAAACAACAAAACAAATCACGTAAATCTGATATTTCCTCATGATTCCGGCTCTTATTTCGTCGGTGCGCGAATCGTATTAGTCCAATTCATGTCAAAGCCTTCTTTATACGCTCTTTTCTCTCTAATTACTGTAATTAATGAGTGCTTATAATCAAGATGGCCGTTTACAAATTACAACGTAAATTCGCCTCCGGGGAAGATATTGTGCATGTAGCATTCACCGTTTAAACTCTTGTGGGTTTCGCTTTGAAATATGTTGACACGGTCTATGAAGATCATTGTTGATTGTTGAATAAACGGAAGGTTTTTATCGGAGTGGTGTAGGACTAGGGTGCACACGAATCACACACGAGTTATTCTTGTCTTCGGTGACCAAACCAACAATTCCCAATCATACATGCGTGTTATACTTTCAAGAGATCGTTCTTTCGCGGTGAAGGTGATATTCCCTTCAATTTCAATGAATATGAAACAAAAGAGCTAAATTCCATCAGAAGGATGCGTTGCCAATCCTAGATCATTGGATTGTTCATTATACGACGTTCTGACAATGTCTTGTTGTTTTAGATAACTCACATGTCGAAACTATTTTTGTTGCGTACTACATCACATCTAGAAGGTGTCCTTTCACACAAGACACGGTCGATTTTGCGGATTTAAGTACCAATACGCGCTGCATCGTGCGCCTTTTTTGTCAGGGATGAAGAGATAAAAAAAAGAATTTTCTAATATGCTTCAAAATTTACGTCAACGTAACCCTGTTTTGACAACTAGGGATACGTTTCCCTGTTTAACATGCTATTAACATTTCTTATTAAGAACAATGCTGGAGATGAGTAGTCGAAATGAAATACGTGCGTTTAACGTCACTGCTTCAATTGGACGTTAAGTATTTTTATCCCATGACTTTTCATTAATGCCCCTGCGCTGTCATTTATATACCCTCGATAACGGCTTGGTTATAAACGGCACTAGCGGGCCTTATACAGTATTATTTACTGATAGCTATTTTAAATCAGTATATACGGGAAATCCACAGCACTGATTGGGTAAAAGCCTCAACGACGAGCTTCATACAGCCCGGTGCAACTTTTGACCTTGTAACATACATATTAATAACTATAAATGCATACAAATAACATTGGAAAAAATAGCCAAACACATCCACACTGAAAAATGAAGTTGCAGTAAATCCTAAATCACGATTCACTCCGTCAGAATCAGAAAAACATGTTCCACGTTCGGTGTCGCAGATAAAAGAAAATGCTTTTAAAAACATTAACAGCACAATGAAAAACAAGCAAAACAACGTCGAATTTATGTGATAAACATGTATTTGAAAAATTGAAACAATAAAACTCAAATGGAAAGTTCTCTATTTTTTTTACAACCTTGTCATCTTACGAGAAATATTACTCTCGGTCAGCGTAGCGACCTCGCATGTTCGGTCTATGCTTTTGACCTCGCATAAACTTTCTCGGTACAGATAGACAAGTTATTTTATGTTGTATTAATAACGCCCGCAAAAGTAGCCTTTTTGTATTTAGATTTATGCTTTCCGTATCCGCCCTGACATTTTTGACTATCAAAATTGTGGCTCCGAATGAGACAGAATTGCCAAGTTAACAAAGTAGCAAAAAACGGCAATAGCCGGTTAATAACGCCTTGGATAGAAATGCTCACGCTACGCTTGCACGGTTGCATTGCGATTCTGGGTATGGCGGCGCCAGAAGATTTCAGGCTTTACTAAATAACGCTTACTACTCCTTTCAGCAAATACGGACACTCAAGGCACCCTATGCAATAATTCAAATGTGGTTGGCTGCAGCGACATGACAAAAAGAAAATTGGCAGTCAAATCATTCATCTCCTACTGGATCTTATTGGGAAGGAAAAGTTCATATATTAGAGGTATTTATTTGACAACATATTTTTACAACAATGAGTACACTAAAGTTCGCATATAATCTTCCGAAGGTCCTCGTATCTAAACGAAAGGAAGTACATATTAAGCTCGTGGCCCGAAATGACTTGCTTACAAAAGTGTTCGCGACTTTTACCTCATCGGTAATAAAACCATGGCCCACGACCGGGCAATGAATTATAGCAGCAACCTCTTTTCATGCATTCGAATTCTGTTATACCAGGATAGCCGCAGTCGTCACGTTCTGTTGCTTTGCGCAGACATTTTTCTAACGAAAATTCAACACAAACCAGCAGTAAAAACTTTAAGGATCGCGCATTATGTTATTTTGCGACGAATGTGGAGAGCGTACTTCTATGCTTACCTAGTCGGTGGTAGCACCACGGTCCACTTTGGTTTAGCAATTCACTATAACAACAGCCTTTCTTCTCGCATGCCCGCTTCGTTATGCCTGGATAACCACAATCATGACGTCTTGTTGCTGCTATTTTCCGGCATTTTTCTAAAATTACGGATGGAAGAGTACACAATGCTTTCAAAATACCTAATCAGTAAGAGCGGAACAACTTACCTTGCCTGTAATAACACCACGGTCCCTTTTCCTTGATCGCGTTGTAACAGCATCCTTTTTTGACGCAATCTGATTTGCTTATCCCAGGGTAACCACAATCTTCACGTTTGTTTGCTTCAATCATGGGACAGTTTGCTAGAGTATTTGGAGAAATAATTAGTGGCCCAAATTGTCAGTGTTAATGCCGAAAACATAGTCGAAAATTTACCTTTTCGATGATAACACCACGGGCCAGCCACCTTTAATTCGCCATAACAACATCCCTTTCTCAAGCAATCCAACGGACTAATTCCATGGTAGCCACAATCAACGCGCATTGACGCCTTTATGTTTCGACATTTTGCTATTACGAAACAAATTATGTAGATTCACAACTAAAATGCAATGACAACCCCCTCAAGTGTAAGAAGCCGTATCACCTCCACATGTGTTGCAAAGCCTTGGGCAATGACTGGAAACGATTTTCTTTGAACAACTAGTTGATCTAACCACAGAGCACAAGATATTTCTGTTGCTGCAAACTCTTGTAGCTGAAAAATTAATAACAAATGCAATTTTTTTATTATTGCGACGAAACATTGACGGCAATTGCAATGAAGAAGCATTAAAATACCTGTGGCAGCGGCAAAAGCCAAAACAACAAAACAAATCACGTAAATCTGATATTTCCTCATGATTCCGGCTCTTATTTCGTCGGTGCGCGAATCGTATTAGTCCAATTCATGTCAAAGCCTTCTTTATACGCTCTTTTCTCTCTAATTACTGTAATTAATGAGTGCTTATAATCAAGATGGCCGTTTACAAATTACAACGTAAATTCGCCTCCGGGGAAGATATTGTGCATGTAGCATTCACCGTTTAAACTCTTGTGGGTTTCGCTTTGAAATATGTTGACACGGTCTATGAAGATCATTGTTGATTGTTGAATAAACGGAAGATTTTTATCGGAGTGGTGTAGGACTAGGGTGCACACGAATCACACACGAGTTATTCTTGTCTTCGGTGACCAAACCAACAATTCCCAATCATACATGCGTGTTATACTTTCAAGAGATCGTTCTTTCGCGGTGAAGGTGATATTCCCTTCAATTTCAATGAATATGAAACAAAAGAGCTAAATTCCATCAGAAGGATGCGTTGCCAATCCTAGATCATTGGATTGTTCATTATACGACGTTCTGACAATGTCTTGTTGTTTTAGATAACTCACATGTCGAAACTATTTTTGTTGCGTACTATATCACATCTAGAAGGTGTCCTTTCACACAAGACACGGTCGATTTTGCGGATTTAAGTATCAATACGCGCTGCATCGTGCGCCTTTTTTGTCAGGGATGAAGAGATAAAAAAAAAGAATTTTCTAATATGCTTCAAAATTTACGTCAACGTAACCCTGTTTTGACAACTAGGGATACGTTTCCCTGTTTAACATGCTATTAACATTTCTTATTAAGAACAATGCTGGAGATGAGTAGTCGAAATGAAATACGTGCGTTTAACGTCACTGCTTCAATTGGACGTTAAGTATTTTTATCCCATGACTTTTCATTAATGCCCCTGCGCTGTCATTTATATACCCTCGATAACGGCTTGGTTATAAACGGCACTAGCGGGCCTTATACAGTATTATTTACTGATAGCTATTTTAAATCAGTATATACGGGAAATCCACAGCACTGATTGGGTAAAAGCCTCAACGACGAGCTTCATACAGCCCGGTGCAACTTTTGACCTTGTAACATACATATTAATAACTATAAATGCATACAAATAACATTGGAAAAAATAGCCAAACACATCCACACTGAAAAATGAAGTTGCAGTAAATCCTAAATCACGATTCACTCCGTCAGAATCAGAAAAACATGTTCCACGTTCGGTGTCGCAGATAAAAGAAAATGCTTTTAAAAACATTAACAGCACAATGAAAAACAGGCAAAACAACGTCGAATTTATGTGATAAACATGTATTTAAAAAATTGAAACAATAAAACTCAAATGGAAAGTTCTCTATTTTTTTTACAACCTTGTCATCTTACGAGAAATATTACTCTCGGTCAGCGTAGCGACCTCGCATGTTCGGTCTATGCTTTTGACCTCGCATAAACTTTCTCGGTACAGATAGACAAGTTATTTTATGTTGTATTAATAACGCCCGCAAAAGTAGCCTTTTTGTATTTAGATTTATGCTTTCCGTATCCGCCCTGACATTTTTGACTATCAAAATTGTGGCTCCGAATGAGACAGAATTGCCAAGTTGACAAAGTAGCAAAAAACGGCAATAGCCGGTTAATAACACCTTGGATAGAAATGCTCACGCTACGCTTGCACGGTTGCATTGCGATTCTGGGTATGGCGGCGCCAGAAGATTTCAGGCTTTACTAAATAACGCTTACTACTCCTTTCAGCAAATACGGACACTCAAGGCACCCTATGCAATAATTCAAATGTGGTTGGCTGCAGCGACATGACAAAAAGAAAATTGGCAGTCAAATCATTCATCTCCTACTGGATCTTATTGGGAAGGAAAAGTTCATATATTAGAGGTATTTATTTGACAACATATTTTTACAACAATGAGTACACTAAAGTTCGCATATAATCTTCCGAAGGTCCTCGTATCTAAACGAAAGGAAGTACATATTAAGCTCGTGGCCCGAAATGACTTGCTTACAAAAGTGTTCGCGACTTTTACCTCATCGGTAATAACACCATGGCCCACGACCGGGCAATGAATTATAGCAGCAACCTCTTTTCATGCATTCGAATTCTGTTATACCAGGATAGCCGCAGTCGTCACGTTCTGTTGCTTTGCGCAGACATTTTTCTAACGAAAATTCAACACAAACCAGCAGTAAAAACTTTAAGGATCGCGCATTATGTTATTTTGCGACGAATGTGGAGAGCGTACTTCTATGCTTACCTAGGCGGTGGTAGCACCACGGTCCACTTTGGTTTAGCAATTCACTATAACAACAGCCTTTCTTTTCGCATGCCCGCTTCGTTATGCCTGGATAACCACAATCATGACGTCTTGTTGCTGCTATTTTCCGGCATTTTTCTAAAATTACGGATGGAAGAGTACACAATGCTTTCAAAATACCTAATCAGTAAGAGCGGAACAACTTACCTTGCCTGTAATAACACCACGGTCCCTTTTCCTTGATCGCGTTGTAACAGCATCCTTTTTTGACGCAATCTGATTTGCTTATCCCAGGGTAACCACAATCTTCACGTTTGTTTGCTTCAATCATGGGACAGTTTGCTAGAGTATTTTGAGAAATAATTAGTGGCCCAAATTGTCAGTGTTTGCCGAAAACATAGTCGAAAATTTACCTTTTCGATGATAACACCACGGGCCAGCCACCTTTAATTCGCCATAACAACATCCCTTTCTCAAGCAATCCAACGGACTAATTCCATGGTAGCCACAATCAACGCGCATTGACGCCTTTATGTTTCGACATTTTGCTATTACGAAACAAATTAGGTAGATTCACAACTAAAATGCAATGACAACCCCCTCAAGTGTAAGAAGCCGTATCACCTCCACATGTGTTGCAAAGCCTTGGGCAATGACTGGAAACGATTTTCTTTGAACAACTAGTTGATCTAACCACAGAGCACAAGATATTTCTGTTGCTGCAAACTCTTGTAGCTGAAAAATTAAGAACAAATGCAATTTTTTTATTATTGCGACGAAACATTGACGGCAATTGCAATGAAGAAGCATTAAAATACCTGTGGCAGCGGCAAAAGCCAAAACAACAAAACAAATCACGTAAATCTGATATTTCCTCATGATTCCGGCTCTTATTTCGTCGGTGCGCGAATCGTATTAGTCCAATTCATGTCAAAGCCTTCTTTATACGCTCTTTTCTCTCTAATTACTGTAATTAATGAGTGCTTATAATCAAGATGGCCGTTTACAAATTACAACGTAAATTCGCCTCCGGGGAAGATATTGTGCATGTAGCATTCACCGTTTAAACTCTTGTGGGTTTCGCTTTGAAATATGTTGACACGGTCTATGAAGATCATTGTTGATTGTTGAATAAACGGAAGGTTTTTATCGGAGTGGTGTAGGACTAGGGTGCACACGAATCACACACGAGTTATTCTTGTCTTCGGTGACCAAACCAACAATTCCCAATCATACATGCGTGTTATACTTTCAAGAGATCGTTCTTTCGCGGTGAAGGTGATATTCCCTTCAATTTCAATGAATATGAAACAAAAGAGCTAAATTCCATCAGAAGGATGCGTTGCCAATCCTAGATCATTGGATTGTTCATTATACGACGTTCTGACAATGTCTTGTTGTTTTAGATAACTCACATGTAGAAACTATTTTTGTTGCGTACTACATCACATCTAGAAGGTGTCCATTCACACAAGACACGGTCGATTTTGCGGATTTAAGTACCAATACGCGCTGCATCGTGCGCCTTTTTTGTCAGGGATGAAGAGATAAAAAAAAAGAATTTTCTAATATGCTTTAAAATTTACGTCAACGTAACCCTGTTTTGACAACTAGGGATACGTTTCCCTGTTTAACATGCTATTAACATTTCTTATTAAGAACAATGCTGGAGATGAGTAGTCGAAATGAAATACGTGCGTTTAACGTCACTGCTTCAATTGGACGTTAAGTATTTTTATCCCATGACTTTTCATTAATGCCCCTGCGCTGTCATTTAATACCCTCGATAACGGCTTGGTTATAAACGGCACTAGCGGGCCTTATACAGTATTATTTACTGATAGCTATTTTAAATCAGTATATACGGGAAATCCACAGCACTGATTGGGTAAAAGCCTCACCGACGAGCTTCATACAGCCCGGTGCAACTTTTGACCTTGTAACATACATATTAATAACTATAAATGCATACAAATAACATTGGAAAAAATAGCCAAACACATCCACACTGAAAAATGAAGTTGCAGTAAATCCTAAATCACGATTCACTCCGTCAGAATCAGAAAAACATGTTCCACGTTCGGTGTCGCAGATAAAAGAAAATGCTTTTAAAAACATTAACAGCACAATGAAAAACAAGCAAAACAACGTCGAATTTATGTGATAAACATGTATTTGAAAAATTGAAACAATAAAACTCAAATGGAAAGTTCTCTATTTTTTTTACAACCTTGTCATCTTACGAGAAATATTACTCTCGGTCAGCGTAGCGACCTCGCATGTTCGGTCTATGCTTTTGACCTCGCATAAACTTTCTCGGTACAGATAGACAAGTTATTTTATGTTGTATTAATAACGCCCGCAAAAGTAGCCTTTTTGTATTTAGATTTATGCTTTCCGTATCCGCCCTGACATTTTTGACTATCAAAATTGTGGCTCCGAATGAGACAGAATTGCCAAGTTGACAAAGTAGCAAAAAACGGCAATAGCCGGTTAATAACGCCTTGGATAGAAATGCTCACGCTACGCTTGCACGGTTGTATTGCGATTCTGGGTATGGCGGCGCCAGAAGATTTCAGGCTTTACTAAATAACGCTTACTACTCCTTTCAGCAAATACGGTCACTCAAGGCACCCTATGCAATAATTCAAATGTGGTTGGCTGCAGCGACATGACAAAAAGAAAATTGGCAGTCAAATCATTCATCTCCTACTGGATCTTATTGGGAAGGAAAAGTTCATATATTAGAGGTATTTATTTGACAACATATTTTTACAACAATGAGTACACTAAAGTTCGCATATAATCTTCCGAAGGTCCTCGTATCTAAACGAAAGGAAGTACATATTAAGCTCGTGGCCCGAAATGACTTGCTTACAAAAGTGTTCGCGACTTTTACCTCATCGGTAATAACACCATGGCCCACGACCGGGCAATGAATTATAGCAGCAACCTCTTTTCATGCATTCGAATTCTGTTATACCAGGATAGCCGCAGTCGTCACGTTCTGTTGCTTTGCGCAGACATTTTTCTAACGAAAATTCAACACAAACCAGCAGTAAAAACTTTAAGGATCGCGCATTATGTTATTTTGCGACGAATGTGGAGAGCGTACTTCTATGCTTACCTAGGCGGTGGTAGCACCACGGTCCACTTTGGTTTAGCAATTCACTATAACAACAGCCTTTCTTCTCGCATGCCCGCTTCGTTATGCCTGGATAACCACAATCATGACGTCTTGTTGCTGCTATTTTCCGGCATTTTTCTAAAATTACGGATGGAAGAGTACACAATGCTTTCAAAATACCTAATCAGTAAGAGCGGAACAACTTACCTTGCCTGTAATAACACCACGGTCCCTTTTCCTTGATCGCGTTGTAACAGCATCCTTTTTTGACGCAATCTGATTTGCTTATCCCAGGGTAACCACAATCTTCACGTTTGTTTGCTTCAATCATGGGACAGTTTCCTAGAGTATTTTGAGAAATAATTAGTGGCCCAAATTGTCAGTGTTAATGCCGAAAACATAGTCGAAAATTTACCTTTTCGATGATAACACCACGGGCCAGCCACCTTTAATTCGCCATAACAACATCCCTTTCTCAAGCAATCCAACGGACTAATTCCATGGTAGCCACAATCAACGCGCATTGACGCCTTTATGTTTCGACATTTTGCTATTACGAAACAAATTAGGTAGATTCACAACTAAAATGCAATGACAACCCCCTCAAGTGTAAGAAGCCGTATTACCTCCACATGTGTTGCAAAGCCTTGGGCAATGACTGGAAACGATTTTCTTTGAACAACTAGTTGATCTAACCACAGAGCACAAGATATTTCTGTTGCTGCAAACTCTTGTAGCTGAAAAATTAAGAACAAATGCAATTTTTTTATTATTGCGACGAAACATTGACGGCAATTGCAATGAAGAAGCATTAAAATACCTGTGGCAGCGGCAAAAGCCAAAACAACAAAACAAATCACGTAAATCTGATATTTCCTCATGATTCCGGCTCTTATTTCGTCGGTGCGCGAATCGTATTAGTCCAATTCATGTCAAAGCCTTCTTTATACGCTCTTTTCTCTCTAATTACTGTAATTAATGAGTGCTTATAATCAAGATGGCCGTTTACAAATTACAACGTAAATTCGCCTCCGGGGAAGATATTGTGCATGTAGCATTCACCGTTTAAACTCTTGTGGGTTTCGCTTTGAAATATGTTGACACGGTCTATGAAGATCATTGTTGATTGTTGAATAAACGGAAGGTTTTTATCGGAGTGGTGTAGGACTAGGGTGCACACGAATCACACACGAGTTATTCTTGTCTTCGGTGACCAAACCAACAATTCCCAATCATACATGCGTGTTATACTTTCAAGAGATCGTTCTTTCGCGGTGAAGGTGATATTCCCTTCAATTTCAATGAATATGAAACAAAAGAGCTAAATTCCATCAGAAGGATGCGTTGCCAATCCTAGATCATTGGATTGTTCATTATACGACGTTCTGACAATGTCTTGTTGTTTTAGATAACTCACATGTCGAAACTATTTTTGTTGCGTACTACATCACATCTAGAAGGTGTCCTTTCACACAAGACACGGTCGATTTTGCGGATTTAAGTACCAATACGCGCTGCATCGTGCGCCTTTTTTGTCAGGGATGAAGAGATAAAAAAAAAGAATTTTCTAATATGCTTCAAAATTTACGTCAACGTAACCCTGTTTTGACAACTAGGGATACGTTTCCCTGTTTAACATGCTATTAACATTTCTTATTAAGAACAATGCTGAAGAGATGAGTAGTCGAAATGAAATACGTGCGTTTAACGTCACTGCTTCAATTGGACGTTAAGTATTTTTATCCCATGACTTTTCATAAATGCCCCTGCGCTGTCATTTATATACCCTCGATAACGGCTTGGTTATAAACGGCACTAGCGGGCCTTATACAGTATTATTTACTGATAGCTATTTTAAATCAGTATATACGGGAAATCCACAGCACTGATTGGGTAAAAGCCTCAACGACGAGCTTCATACAGCCCGGTGCAACTTTTGACCTTGTAACATACATATTAATAACTATAAATGCATACAAATAACATTGGAAAAAATAGCCAAACACATCCACACTGAAAAATGAAGTTGCAGTAAATCCTAAATCACGATTCACTCCGTCAGAATCAGAAAAACATGTTCCACGTTCGGTGTCGCAGATAAAAGAAAATGCTTTTAAAAACATTAACAGCACAATGAAAAACAAGCAAAACAACGTCGAATTTATGTGATAAACATGTATTTGAAAAATTGAAACAATAAAACTCAAATGGAAAGTTCTCTATTTTTTTTACAACCTTGTCATCTTACGAGAAATATTACTCTCGGTCAGCGTAGCGACCTCGCATGTTCGGTCTATGCTTTTGACCTCGCATAAACTTGCTCGGTACAGATAGACAAGTTATTTTATGTTGTATTAATAACGCCCGCAAAAGTAGCCTTTTTGTATTTAGATTTATGCTTTCCGTATCCGCCCTGACATTTTTGACTATCAAAATTGTGGCTCCGAATGAGACAGAATTGCCAAGTTGACAAAGTAGCAAAAAACGGCAATAGCCGGTTAATAACGCCTTGGATAGAAATGCTCACGCTACGCTTGCACGGTTGCATTGCGATTCTGGGTATGGCGGCGCCAGAAGATTTCAGGCTTTACTAAATAACGCTTACTACTCCTTTCAGCAAATACGGACACTCAAGGCACCCTATGCAATAATTCAAATGTGGTTGGCTGCAGCGACATGACAAAAAGAAAATTGGCAGTCAAATCATTCATCTCCTACTGGATCTTATTGGGAAGGAAAAGTTCATATATTAGAGGTATTTATTTGACAACATATTTTTACAACAATGAGTACACTAAAGTTCGCATATAATCTTCCGAAGGTCCTCGTATCTAAACGAAAGGAAGTACATATTAAGCTCGTGGCCCGAAATGACTTGCTTACAAAAGTGTTCGCGACTTTTACCTCATCGGTAATAACACCATGGCCCACGACCGGGCAATGAATTATAGCAGCAACCTCTTTTCATGCATTCGAATTCTGTTATACCAGGATAGCCGCAGTCGTCACGTTCTGTTGCTTTGCGCAGACATTTTTCTAACGAAAATTCAACACAAACCAGCAGTAAAAACTTTAAGGATCGCGCATTATGTTATTTTGCGACGAATGTGGAGAGCGTACTTCTATGCTTACCTAGGCGGTGGTAGCACCACGGTCCACTTTGGTTTAGCAATTCACTATAACAACAGCCTTTCTTCTCGCATGCCCGCTTCGTTATGCCTGGATAACCACAATCATGACGTCTTGTTGCTGCTATTTTCCGGCATTTTTCTAAAATTACGGATGGAAGAGTACACAATGCTTTCAAAATACCTAATCAGTAAGAGCGGAACAACTTACCTTGCCTGTAATAACACCACGGTCCCTTTTCCTTGATCGCGTTGTAACAGCATCCTTTTTTGACGCAATCTGATTTGCTTATCCCAGGGTAACCACAATCTTCACGTTTGTTTGCTTCAATCATGGGACAGTTTGCTAGAGTATTTTGAGAAATAATTAGTGGCCCAAATTGTCAGTGTTAATGCCGAAAACATAGTCGAAAATTTACCTTTTCGATGATAACACCACGGGCCAGCCACCTTTAATTCGCCATAACAACATCCCTTTCTCAAGCAATCCAACGGACTAATTCCATGGTAGCCACAATCAACGCGCATTGACGCCTTTATGTTTCGACATTTTGCTATTACGAAACAAATTAGGTAGATTCACAACTAAAATGCAATGACAACCCCCTCAAGTGTAAGAAGCCGTATCACCTCCACATGTGTTGCAAAGCCTTGGGCAATGACTGGAAACGATTTTCTTTGAACAACTAGTTGATCTAACCACAGAGCACAAGATATTTCTGTTGCTGCAAACTCTTGTAGCTGAAAAATTAAGAACAAATGCAATTTTTTTATTATTGCGACGAAACATTGACGGCAATTGCAATGAAGAAGCATTAAAATACCTGTGGCAGCGGCAAAAGCCAAAACAACAAAACAAATCACGTAAATCTGATATTTCCTCATGATTCCGGCTCTTATTTCGTCGGTGCGCGAATCGTATTAGTCCAATTCATGTCAAAGCCTTCTTTATACGCTCTTTTCTCTCTAATTACTGTAATTAATGAGTGCTTATAATCAAGATGGCCGTTTACAAATTACAACGTAAATTCGCCTCCGGGGAAGATATTGTGCATGTAGCATTCACCGTTTAAACTCTTGTGGGTTTCGCTTTGAAATATGTTGACACGGTCTATGAAGATCATTGTTGATTGTTGAATAAACGGAAGATTTTTATCGGAGTGGTGTAGGACTAGGGTGCACACGAATCACACACGAGTTATTCTTGTCTTCGGTGACCAAACCAACAATTCCCAATCATACATGCGTGTTATACTTTCAAGAGATCGTTCTTTCGCGGTGAAGGTGATATTCCCTTCAATTTCAATGAATATGAAACAAAAGAGCTAAATTCCATCAGAAGGATGCGTTGCCAATCCTAGATCATTGGATTGTTCATTATACGACGTTCTGACAATGTCTTGTTGTTTTAGATAACTCACATGTCGAAACTATTTTTGTTGCGTACTATATCACATCTAGAAGGTGTCCTTTCACACAAGACACGGTCGATTTTGCGGATTTAAGTATCAATACGCGCTGCATCGTGCGCCTTTTTTGTCAGGGATGAAGAGATAAAAAAAAAGAATTTTCTAATATGCTTCAAAATTTACGTCAACGTAACCCTGTTTTGACAACTAGGGATACGTTTCCCTGTTTAACATGCTATTAACATTTCTTATTAAGAACAATGCTGGAGATGAGTAGTCGAAATGAAATACGTGCGTTTAACGTCACTGCTTCAATTGGACGTTAAGTATTTTTATCCCATGACTTTTCATTAATGCCCCTGCGCTGTCATTTATATACCCTCGATAACGGCTTGGTTATAAACGGCACTAGCGGGCCTTATACAGTATTATTTACTGATAGCTATTTTAAATCAGTATATACGGGAAATCCACAGCACTGATTGGGTAAAAGCCTCAACGACGAGCTTCATACAGCCCGGTGCAACTTTTGACCTTGTAACATACATATTAATAACTATAAATGCATACAAATAACATTGGAAAAAATAGCCAAACACATCCACACTGAAAAATGAAGTTGCAGTAAATCCTAAATCACGATTCACTCCGTCAGAATCAGAAAAACATGTTCCACGTTCGGTGTCGCAGATAAAAGAAAATGCTTTTAAAAACATTAACAGCACAATGAAAAACAGGCAAAACAACGTCGAATTTATGTGATAAACATGTATTTGAAAAATTGAAACAATAAAACTCAAATGGAAAGTTCTCTATTTTTTTTACAACCTTGTCATCTTACGAGAAATATTACTCTCGGTCAGCGTAGCGACCTCGCATGTTCGGTCTATGCTTTTGACCTCGCATAAACTTTCTCGGTACAGATAGACAAGTTATTTTATGTTGTATTAATAACGCCCGCAAAAGTAGCCTTTTTGTATTTAGATTTATGCTTTCCGTATCCGCCCTGACATTTTTGACTATCAAAATTGTGGCTCCGAATGAGACAGAATTGCCAAGTTGACAAAGTAGCAAAAAACGGCAATAGCCGGTTAATAACACCTTGGATAGAAATGCTCACGCTACGCTTGCACGGTTGCATTGCGATTCTGGGTATGGCGGCGCCAGAAGATTTCAGGCTTTACTAAATAACGCTTACTACTCCTTTCAGCAAATACGGACACTCAAGGCACCCTATGCAATAATTCAAATGTGGTTGGCTGCAGCGACATGACAAAAAGAAAATTGGCAGTCAAATCATTCATCTCCTACTGGATCTTATTGGGAAGGAAAAGTTCATATATTAGAGGTATTTATTTGACAACATATTTTTACAACAATGAGTACACTAAAGTTCGCATATAATCTTCCGAAGGTCCTCGTATCTAAACGAAAGGAAGTACATATTAAGCTCGTGGCCCGAAATGACTTGCTTACAAAAGTGTTCGCGACTTTTACCTCATCGGTAATAACACCATGGCCCACGACCGGGCAATGAATTATAGCAGCAACCTCTTTTCATGCATTCGAATTCTGTTATACCAGGATAGCCGCAGTCGTCACGTTCTGTTGCTTTGCGCAGACATTTTTCTAACGAAAATCCAACACAAACCAGCAGTAAAAACTTTAAGGATCGCGCATTATGTTATTTTGCGACGAATGTGGAGAGCGTACTTCTATGCTTACCTAGGCGGTGGTAGCACCACGGTCCACTTTGGTTTAGCAATTCACTATAACAACAGCCTTTCTTCTCGCATGCCCGCTTCGTTATGCCTGGATAACCACAATCATGACGTCTTGTTGCTGCTATTTTCCGGCATTTTTCTAAAATTACGGATGGAAGAGTACACAATGCTTTCAAAATACCTAATCAGTAAGAGCGGAACAACTTACCTTGCCTGTAATAACACCACGGTCCCTTTTCCTTGATCGCGTTGTAACAGCATCCTTTTTTGACGCAATCTGATTTGCTTATCCCAGGGTAACCACAATCTTCACGTTTGTTTGCTTCAATCATGGGACAGTTTGCTAGAGTATTTTGAGAAATAATTAGTGGCCCAAATTGTCAGTGTTAATGCCGAAAACATAGTCGAAAATTTACCTTTTCGATGATAACACCACGGGCCAGCCACCTTTAATTCGCCATAACAACATCCCTTTCTCAAGCAATCCAACGGACTAATTCCATGGTAGCCACAATCAACGCGCATTGACGCCTTTATGTTTCGACATTTTGCTATTACGAAACAAATTAGGTAGATTCACAACTAAAATGCAATGACAACCCCCTCAAGTGTAAGAAGCCGTATTACCTCCACATGTGTTGCAAAGCCTTGGGCAATGACTGGAAACGATTTTCTTTGAACAACTAGTTGATCTAACCACAGAGCACAAGATATTTCTGTTGCTGCAAACTCTTGTAGCTGAAAAATTAAGAACAAATGCAATTTTTTTATTATTGCGACGAAACATTGACGGCAATTGCAATGAAGAAGCATTAAAATACCTGTGGCAGCGGCAAAAGCCAAAACAACAAAACAAATCACGTAAATCTGATATTTCCTCATGATTCCGGCTCTTATTTCGTCGGTGCGCGAATCGTATTAGTCCAATTCATGTCAAAGCCTTCTTTATACGCTCTTTTCTCTCTAATTACTGTAATTAATGAGTGCTTATAATCAAGATGGCCGTTTACAAATTACAACGTAAATTCGCCTCCGGGGAAGATATTGTGCATGTAGCATTCACCGTTTAAACTCTTGTGGGTTTCGCTTTGAAATATGTTGACACGGTCTATGAAGATCATTGTTGATTGTTGAATAAACGGAAGGTTTTTATCGGAGTGGTGTAGGACTAGGGTGCACACGAATCACACACGAGTTATTCTTGTCTTCGGTGACCAAACCAACAATTCCCAATCATACATGCGTGTTATACTTTCAAGAGATCGTTCTTTCGCGGTGAAGGTGATATTCCCTTCAATTTCAATGAATATGAAACAAAAGAGCTAAATTCCATCAGAAGGATGCGTTGCCAATCCTAGATCATTGGATTGTTCATTATACGACGTTCTGACATTGTCTTGTTGTTTTAGATAACTCACATGTCGAAACTATTTTTGTTGCGTACTACATCACATCTAGAAGGTGTCCTTTCACACAAGACACGGTCGATTTTGCGGATTTAAGTACCAATACGCGCTGCATCGTGCGCCTTTTTTGTCAGGGATGAAGAGATAAAAAAAAGAATTTTCTAATATGCTTCAAAATTTACGTCAACGTAACCCTGTTTTGACAACTAGGGATACGTTTCCCTGTTTAACATGCTATTAACATTTCTTATTAAGAACAATGCTGGAGATGAGTAGTCGAAATGAAATACGTGCGTTTAACGTCACTGCTTCAATTGGACGTTAAGTATTTTTATCCCATGACTTTTCATTAATGCCCCTGCGCTGTCATTTATATACCCTCGATAACGGCTTGGTTATAAACGGCACTAGCGGGCCTTATACAGTATTATTTACTGATAGCTATTTTAAATCAGTATATACGGGAAATCCACAGCACTGATTGGGTAAAAGCCTCAACGACGAGCTTCATACAGCCCGGTGCAACTTTTGACCTTGTAACATACATATTAATAACTATAAATGCATACAAATAACATTGGAAAAAATAGCCAAACACATCCACACTGAAAAATGAAGTTGCAGTAAATCCTAAATCACGATTCACTCCGTCAGAATCAGAAAAACATGTTCCACGTTCGGTGTCGCAGATAAAAGAAAATGCTTTTAAAAACATTAACAGCACAATGAAAAACAAGCAAAACAACGTCGAATTTATGTGATAAACATGTATTTGAAAAATTGAAACAATAAAACTCAAATGGAAAGTTCTCTATTTTTTTTACAACCTTGTCATCTTACGAGAAATATTACTCTCGGTCAGCGTAGCGACCTCGCATGTTCGGTCTATGCTTTTGACCTCGCATAAACTTTCTCGGTACAGATAGACAAGTTATTTTATGTTGTATTAATAACGCCCGCAAAAGTAGCCTTTTTGTATTTAGATTTATGCTTTCCGTATCCGCCCTGACATTTTTGACTATCAAAATTGTGGCTCCGAATGAGACAGAATTGCCAAGTTGACAAAGTAGCAAAAAACGGCAATAGCCGGTTAATAACACCTTGGATAGAAATGCTCACGCTACGCTTGCACGGTTGCATTGCGATTCTGGGTATGGCGGCGCCAGAAGATTTCAGGCTTTACTAAATAACGCTTACTACTCCTTTCAGCAAATACGGACACTCAAGGCACCCTATGCAATAATTCAAATGTGGTTGGCTGCAGCGACATGAAAAAAAGGAAATTGGCAGTCAAATCATTCATCTCCTACTGGATCTTATTGGGAAGGAAAAGTTCATATATTAGAGGTATTTATTTGACAACATATTTTTACAACAATGAGTACACTAAAGTTCGCATATAATCTTCCGAAGGTCCTCGTATCTAAACGAAAGGAAGTACATATTAAGCTCGTGGCCCGAAATGACTTGCTTACAAAAGTGTTCGCGACTTTTACCTCATCGGTAATAACACCATGGCCCACGACCGGGCAATGAATTATAGCAGCAACCTCTTTTCATGCATTCGAATTCTGTTATACCAGGATAGCCGCAGTCGTCACGTTCTGTTGCTTTGCGCAGACATTTTTCTAACGAAAATTCAACACAAACCAGCAGTAAAAACTTTAAGGATCGCGCATTATGTTATTTTGCGACGAATGTGGAGAGCGTACTTCTATGCTTACCTAGGCGGTGGTAGCACCACGGTCCACTTTGGTTTAGCAATTCACTATAACAACAGCCTTTCTTTTCGCATGCCCGCTTCGTTATGCCTGGATAACCACAATCATGACGTCTTGTTGCTGCTATTTTCCGGCATTTTTCTAAAATTACGGATGGAAGAGTACACAATGCTTTCAAAATACCTAATCAGTAAGAGCGGAACAACTTACCTTGCCTGTAATAACACCACGGTCCCTTTTCCTTGATCGCGTTGTAACAGCATCCTTTTTTGACGCAATCTGATTTGCTTATCCCAGGGTAACCACAATCTTCACGTTTGTTTGCTTCAATCATGGGACAGTTTGCTAGAGTATTTTGAGAAATAATTAGTGGCCCAAATTGTCAGTGTTAATGCCGAAAACATAGTCGAAAATTTACCTTTTCGATGATAACACCACGGGCCAGCCACCTTTAATTCGCCATAACAACATCCCTTTCTCAAGCAATCCAACGGACTAATTCCATGGTAGCCACAATCAACGCGCATTGACGCCTTTATGTTTCGACATTTTGCTATTACGAAACAAATTAGGTAGATTCACAACTAAAATGCAATGACAACCCCCTCAAGTGTAAGAAGCCGTATCACCTCCACATGTGTTGCAAAGCCTTGGGCGATGACTGGAAACGATTTTCTTTGAACAACTAGTTGATCTAACCACAGAGCACAAGATATTTCTGTTGCTGCAAACTCTTGTAGCTGAAAAATTAAGAACAAATGCAATTTTTTTATTATTGCGACGAAACATTGACGGCAATTGCAATGAAGAAGCATTAAAATACCTGTGGCAGCGGCAAAAGCCAAAACAACAAAACAAATCACGTAAATCTGATATTTCCTCATGATTCCGGCTCTTATTTCGTCGGTGCGCGAATCGTATTAGTCCAATTCATGTCAAAGCCTTCTTTATACGCTCTTTTCTCTCTAATTACTGTAATTAATGAGTGCTTATAATCAAGATGGCCGTTTACAAATTACAACGTAAATTCGCCTCCGGGGAAGATATTGTGCATGTAGCATTCACCGTTTAAACTCTTGTGGGTTTCGCTTTGAAATATGTTGACACGGTCTATGAAGATCATTGTTGATTGTTGAATAAACGGAAGGTTTTTATCGGAGTGGTGTAGGACTAGGGTGCACACGAATCACACACGAGTTATTCTTGTCTTCGGTGACCAAACCAACAATTCCCAATCATACATGCGTGTTATACTTTCAAGAGATCGTTCTTTCGCGGTGAAGGTGATATTCCCTTCAATTTCAATGAATATGAAACAAAAGAGCTAAATTCCATCAGAAGGATGCGTTGCCAATCCTAGATCATTGGATTGTTCATTATACGACGTTCTGACAATGTCTTGTTGTTTTAGATAACTCACATGTAGAAACTATTTTTGTTGCGTACTACATCACATCTAGAAGGTGTCCATTCACACAAGACACGGTCGATTTTGCGGATTTAAGTACCAATACGCGCTGCATCGTGCGCCTTTTTTGTCAGGGATGAAGAGATAAAAAAAAAGAATTTTCTAATATGCTTTAAAATTTACGTCAACGTAACCCTGTTTTGACAACTAGGGATACGTTTCCCTGTTTAACATGCTATTAACATTTCTTATTAAGAACAATGCTGGAGATGAGTAGTCGAAATGAAATACGTGCGTTTAACGTCACTGCTTCAATTGGACGTTAAGTATTTTTATCCCATGACTTTTCATTAATGCCCCTGCGCTGTCATTTATATACCCTCGATAACGGCTTGGTTATAAACGGCACTAGCGGGCCTTATACAGTATTATTTACTGATAGCTATTTTAAATCAGTATATACGGGAAATCCACAGCACTGATTGGGTAAAAGCCTCACCGACGAGCTTCATACAGCCCGGTGCAACTTTTGACCTTGTAACATACATATTAATAACTATAAATGCATACAAATAACATTGGAAAAAATAGCCAAACACATCCACACTGAAAAATGAAGTTGCAGTAAATCCTAAATCACGATTCACTCCGTCAGAATCAGAAAAACATGTTCCACGTTCGGTGTCGCAGATAAAAGAAAATGCTTTTAAAAACATTAACAGCACAATGAAAAACAAGCAAAACAACGTCGAATTTATGTGATAAACATGTATTTGAAAAATTGAAACAATAAAACTCAAATGGAAAGTTCTCTATTTTTTATACAACCTTGTCATCTTACGAGAAATATTACTCTCGGTCAGCGTAGCGACCTCGCATGTTCGGTCTATGCTTTTGACCTCGCATAAACTTTCTCGGTACAGATAGACAAGTTATTTTATGTTGTATTAATAACGCCCGCAAAAGTAGCCTTTTTGTATTTAGATTTATGCTTTCCGTATCCGCCCTGACATTTTTGACTATCAAAATTGTGGCTCCGAATGAGACAGAATTGCCAAGTTGACAAAGTAGCAAAAAACGGCAATAGCCGGTTAATAACACCTTGGATAGAAATGCTCACGCTACGCTTGCACGGTTGCATTGCGATTCTGGGTATGGCGGCGCCAGAAGATTTCAGGCTTTACTAAATAACGCTTACTACTCCTTTCAGCAAATACGGACACTCAAGGCACCCTATGCAATAATTCAAATGTGGTTGGCTGCAGCGACATGACAAAAAGAAAATTGGCAGTCAAATCATTCATCTCCTACTGGATCTTATTGGGAAGGAAAAGTTCATATATTAGAGGTATTTATTTGACAACATATTTTTACAACAATGAGTACACTAAAGTTCGCATATAATCTTCCGAAGGTCCTCGTATCTAATCGAAAGGAAGTACATATTAAGCTCGTGGCCCGAAATGACTTGCTTACAAAAGTGTTCGCGACTTTTACCTCATCGGTAATAACACCATGGCCCACGACCGGGCAATGAATTATAGCAGCAACCTCTTTTCATGCATTCGAATTCTGTTATACCAGGATAGCCGCAGTCGTCACGTTCTGTTGCTTTGCGCAGACATTTTTCTAACGAAAATTCAACACAAACCAGCAGTAAAAACTTTAAGGTTCGCGCATTATGTTATTTTGCGACGAATGTGGAGAGCGTACTTCTATGCTTACCTAGGCGGTGGTAGCACCACGGTCCACTTTGGTTTAGCAATTCACTATAACAACAGCCTTTCTTTTCGCATGCCCGCTTCGTTATGCCTGGATAACCACAATCATGACGTCTTGTTGCTGCTATTTTCCGGCATTTTTCTAAAATTACGGATGGAAGAGTACACAATGCTTTCAAAATACCTAATCAGTAAGAGCGGAACAACTTACCTTGCCTGTAATAACACCACGGTCCCTTTTCCTTGATCGCGTTGTAACAGCATCCTTTTTTGACGCAATCTGATTTGCTTATCCCAGGGTAACCACAATCTTCACGTTTGTTTGCTTCAATCATGGGACAGTTTGCTAGAGTATTTTGAGAAATAATTAGTGGCCCAAATTGTCAGTGTTAATGCCGAAAACATAGTCGAAAATTTACCTTTTCGATGATAACACCACGGGCCAGCCACCTTTAATTCGCCATAACAACATCCCTTTCTCAAGCAATCCAACGGACTAATTCCATGGTAGCCACAATCAACGCGCATTGACGCCTTTATGTTTCGACATTTTGCTATTACGAAACAAATTAGGTAGATTCACAACTAAAATGCAATGACAACCCCCTCAAGTGTAAGAAGCCGTATTACCTCCACATGTGTTGCAAAGCCTTGGGCAATGACTGGAAACGATTTTCTTTGAACAACTAGTTGATCTAACCACAGAGCACAAGATATTTCTGTTGCTGCAAACTCTTGTAGCTGAAAAATTAAGAACAAATGCAATTTTTTTATTATTGCGACGAAACATTGACGGCAATTGCAATGAAGAAGCATTAAAATACCTGTGGCAGCGGCAAAAGCCAAAACAACAAAACAAATCACGTAAATCTGATATTTCCTCATGATTCCGGCTCTTATTTCGTCGGTGCGCGAATCGTATTAGTCCAATTCATGTCAAAGCCTTCTTTATACGCTCTTTTCTCTCTAATTACTGTAATTAATGAGTGCTTATAATCAAGATGGCCGTTTACAAATTACAACGTAAATTCGCCTCCGGGGAAGATATTGTGCATGTAGCATTCACCGTTTAAACTCTTGTGGGTTTCGCTTTGAAATATGTTGACACGGTCTATGAAGATCATTGTTGATTGTTGAATAAACGGAAGGTTTTTATCGGAGTGGTGTAGGACTAGGGTGCACACGAATCACACACGAGTTATTCTTGTCTTCGGTGACCAAACCAACAATTCCCAATCATACATGCGTGTTATACTTTCAAGAGATCGTTCTTTCGCGGTGAAGGTGATATTCCCTTCAATTTCAATGAATATGAAACAAAAGAGCTAAATTCCATCAGAAGGATGCGTTGCCAATCCTAGATCATTGGATTGTTCATTATACGACGTTCTGACAATGTCTTGTTGTTTTAGATAACTCACATGTCGAAACTATTTTTGTTGCGTACTACATCACATCTAGAAGGTGTCCTTTCACACAAGACACGGTCGATTTTGCGGATTTAAGTACCAATACGCGCTGCATCGTGCGCCTTTTTTGTCAGGGATGAAGAGATAAAAAAAAAGAATTTTCTAATATGCTTCAAAATTTACGTCAACGTAACCCTGTTTTGACAACTAGGGATACGTTTCCCTGTTTAACATGCTATTAACATTTCTTATTAAGAACAATGCTGGAGATGAGTAGTCGAAATGAAATACGTGCGTTTAACGTCACTGCTTCAATTGGACGTTAAGTATTTTTATCCCATGACTTTTCATAAATGCCCCTGCGCTGTCATTTATATACCCTCGATAACGGCTTGGTTATAAACGGCACTAGCGGGCCTTATACAGTATTATTTACTGATAGCTATTTTAAATCAGTATATACGGGAAATCCACAGCACTGATTGGGTAAAAGCCTCAACGACGAGCTTCATACAGCCCGGTGCAACTTTTGACCTTGTAACATACATATTAATAACTATAAATGCATACAAATAACATTGGAAAAAATAGCCAAACACATCCACACTGAAAAATGAAGTTGCAGTAAATCCTAAATCACGATTCACTCCGTCAGAATCAGAAAAACATGTTCCACGTTCGGTGTCGCAGATAAAAGAAAATGCTTTTAAAAACATTAACAGCACAATGAAAAACAAGCAAAACAACGTCGAATTTATGTGATAAACATGTATTTGAAAAATTGAAACAATAAAACTCAAATGGAAAGTTCTCTATTTTTTTTACAACCTTGTCATCTTACGAGAAATATTACTCTCGGTCAGCGTAGCGACCTCGCATGTTCGGTCTATGCTTTTGACCTCGCATAAACTTTCTCGGTACAGATAGACAAGTTATTTTATGTTGTATTAATAACGCCCGCAAAAGTAGCCTTTTTGTATTTAGATTTATGCTTTCCGTATCCGCCCTGACATTTTTGACTATCAAAATTGTGGCTCCGAATGAGACAGAATTGCCAAGTTGACAAAGTAGCAAAAAACGGCAATAGCCGGTTAATAACGCCTTGGATAGAAATGCTCACGCTACGCTTGCACGGTTGCATTGCGATTCTGGGTATGGCGGCGCCAGAAGATTTCAGGCTTTACTAAATAACGCTTACTACTCCTTTCAGCAAATACGGACACTCAAGGCACCCTATGCAATAATTCAAATGTGGTTGGCTGCAGCGACATGACAAAAAGAAAATTGGCAGTCAAATCATTCATCTCCTACTGGATCTTATTGGGAAGGAAAAGTTCATATATTAGAGGTATTTATTTGACAACATATTTTTACAACAATGAGTACACTAAAGTTCGCATATAATCTTCCGAAGGTCCTCGTATCTAAACGAAAGGAAGTACATATTAAGCTCGTGGCCCGAAATGACTTGCTTACAAAAGTGTTCGCGACTTTTACCTCATCGGTAATAACACCATGGCCCACGACCGGGCAATGAATTATAGCAGCAACCTCTTTTCATGCATTCGAATTCTGTTATACCAGGATAGCCGCAGTCGTCACGTTCTGTTGCTTTGCGCAGACATTTTTCTAACGAAAATTCAACACAAACCAGCAGTAAAAACTTTAAGGATCGCGCATTATGTTATTTTGCGACGAATGTGGAGAGCGTACTTCTATGCTTACCTAGGCGGTGGTAGCACCACGGTCCACTTTGGTTTAGCAATTCACTATAACAACAGCCTTTCTTCTCGCATGCCCGCTTCGTTATGCCTGGATAACCACAATCATGACGTCTTGTTGCTGCTATTTTCCGGCATTTTTCTAAAATTACGGATGGAAGAGTACACAATGCTTCCAAAATACCTAATCAGTAAGAGCGGAACAACTTACCTTGCCTGTAATAACACCACGGTCCCTTTTCCTTGATCGCGTTGTAACAGCATCCTTTTTTGACGCAATCTGATTTGCTTATCCCAGGGTAACCACAATCTTCACGTTTGTTTGCTTCAATCATGGGACAGTTTGCTAGAGTATTTTGAGAAATAATTAGTGGCCCAAATTGTCAGTGTTAATGCCGAAAACATAGTCGAAAATTTACCTTTTCGATGATAACACCACGGGCCAGCCACCTTTAATTCGCCATAACAACATCCCTTTCTCAAGCAATCCAACGGACTAATTCCATGGTAGCCACAATCAACGCGCATTGACGCCTTTATGTTTCGACATTTTGCTATTACGAAACAAATTAGGTAGATTCACAACTAAAATGCAATGACAACCCCCTCAAGTGTAAGAAGCCGTATTACCTCCACATGTGTTGCAAAGCCTTGGGCAATGACTGGAAACGATTTTCTTTGAACAACTAGTTGATCTAACCACAGAGCACAAGATATTTCTGTTGCTGCAAACTCTTGTAGCTGAAAAATTAAGAACAAATGCAATTTTTTTATTATTGCGACGAAACAATGACGGCAATTGCAATGAAGAAGCATTAAAATACCTGTGGCAGCGGCAAAAGCCAAAACAACAAAACAAATCACGTAAATCTGATATTTCCTCATGATTCCGGCTCTTATTTCGTCGGTGCGCGAATTGTATTAGTCCAATTCATGTCAAAGCCTTCTTTATACGCTCTTTTCTCTCTAATTACTGTAATTAATGAGTGCTTATAATCAAGATGGCCGTTTACAAATTACAACGTAAATTCGCCTCCGGGGAAGATATTGTGCATGTAGCATTCACCGTTTAAACTCTTGTGGGTTTCGCTTTGAAATATGTTGACACGGTCTATGAAGATCATTGTTGATTGTTGAATAAACGGAAGGTTTTTATCGGAGTGGTGTAGGACTAGGGTGCACACGAATCACACACGAGTTATTCTTGTCTTCGGTGACCAAACCAACAATTCCCAATCATACATGCGTGTTATACTTTCAAGAGATCGTTCTTTCGCGGTGAAGGTGATATTCCCTTCAATTTCAATGAATATGAAACAAAAGAGCTAAATTCCATCAGAAGGATGCGTTGCCAATCCTAGATCATTGGATTGTTCATTATACGACGTTCTGACAATGTCTTGTTGTTTTAGATAACTCACATGTAGAAACTATTTTTGTTGCGTACTACATCACATCTAGAAGGTGTCCATTCACACAAGACACGGTCGATTTTGCGGATTTAAGTACCAATACGCGCTGCATCGTGCGCCTTTTTTGTCAGGGATGAAGAGATAAAAAAAAAGAATTTTCTAATATGCTTCAAAATTTACGTCAACGTAACCCTGTTTTGACAACTAGGGATACGTTTCCCTGTTTAACATGCTATTAACATTTCTTATTAAGAACAATGCTGGAGATGAGTAGTCGAAATGAAATACGTGCGTTTAACGTCACTGCTTCAATTGGACGTTAAGTATTTTTATCCCATGACTTTTCATTAATGCCCCTGCGCTGTCATTTATATACCCTCGATAACGGCTTGGTTATAAACGGCACTAGCGGGCCTTATACAGTATTATTTACTGATAGCTATTTTAAATCAGTATATACGGGAAATCCACAGCACTGATTGGGTAAAAGCCTCAACGACGAGCTTCATACAGCCCGGTGCAACTTTTGACCTTGTAACATACATATTAATAACTATAAATGCATACAAATAACATTGGAAAAAATAGCCAAACACATCCACACTGAAAAATGAAGTTGCAGTAAATCCTAAATCACGATTCACTCCGTCAGAATCAGAAAAACATGTTCCACGTTCGGTGTCGCAGATAAAAGAAAATGCTTTTAAAAACATTAACAGCACAATGAAAAACAAGCAAAACAACGTCGAATTTATGTGATAAACATGTATTTGAAAAATTGAAACAATAAAACTCAAATGGAAAGTTCTCTATTTTTTTTACAACCTTGTCATCTTACGAGAAATATTACTCTCGGTCAGCGTAGCGACCTCGCATGTTCGGTCTATGCTTTTGACCTCGCATAAACTTTCTCGGTACAGATAGACAAGTTATTTTATGTTGTATTAATAACGCCCGCAAAAGTAGCCTTTTTGTATTTAGATTTATGCTTTCCGTATCCGCCCTGACATTTTTGACTATCAAAATTGTGGCTCCGAATGAGACAGAATTGCCAAGTTAACAAAGTAGCAAAAAACGGCAATAGCCGGTTAATAACGCCTTGGATAGAAATGCTCACGCTACGCTTGCACGGTTGCATTGCGATTCTGGGTATGGCGGCGCCAGAAGATTTCAGGCTTTACTAAATAACGCTTACTACTCCTTTCAGCAAATACGGACACTCAAGGCACCCTATGCAATAATTCAAATGTGGTTGGCTGCAGCGACATGACAAAAAGAAAATTGGCAGTCAAATCATTCATCTCCTACTGGATCTTATTGGGAAGGAAAAGTTCATATATTAGAGGTATTTATTTGACAACATATTTTTACAACAATGAGTACACTAAAGTTCGCATATAATCTTCCGAAGGTCCTCGTATCTAAACGAAAGGAAGTACATATTAAGCTCGTGGCCGAAATGACTTGCTTACAAAAGTGTTCGCGACTTTTACCTCATCGGTAATAACACCATGGCCCACGACCGGGCAATGAATTATAGCAGCAACCTCTTTTCATGCATTCGAATTCTGTTATACCAGGATAGCCGCAGTCGTCACGTTCTGTTGCTTTGCGCAGACATTTTTCTAACGAAAATTCAACACAAACCAGCAGTAAAAACTTTAAGGATCGCGCATTATGTTATTTTGCGACGAATGTGGAGAGCGTACTTCTATGCTTACCTAGGCGGTGGTAGCACCACGGTCCACTTTGGTTTAGCAATTCACTATAACAACAGCCTTTCTTCTCGCATGCCCGCTTCGTTATGCCTGGATAACCACAATCATGACGTCTTGTTGCTGCTATTTTCCGGCATTTTTCTAAAATTACGGATGGAAGAGTACACAATGCTTTCAAAATACCTAATCAGTAAGAGCGGAACAACTTACCTTGCCTGTAATAACACCACGGTCCCTTTTCCTTGATCGCGTTGTAACAGCATCCTTTTTTGACGCAATCTGATTTGCTTATCCCAGGGTAACCACAATCTTCACGTTTGTTTGCTTCAATCATGGGACAGTTTGCTAGAGTATTTTGAGAAATAATTAGTGGCCCAAATTGTCAGTGTTAATGCCGAAAACATAGTCGAAAATTTACCTTTTCGATGATAACACCACGGGCCAGCCACCTTTAATTCGCAATAACAACATCCCTTTCTCAAGCAATCCAACGGACTAATTCCATGGTAGCCACAATCAACGCGCATTGACGCCTTTATGTTTCAACATTTTGCTATTACGAAACAAATTAGGTAGATTCACAACTAAAATGCAATGACAACCCCCTCAAGTGTAAGAAGCCGTATTACCTCCACATGTGTTGCAAAGCCTTGGGCAATGACTGGAAACGATTTTCTTTGAACAACTAGTTGATCTAACCACAGAGCACAAGATATTTCTGTTGCTGCAAACTCTTGTAGCTGAAAAATTAAGAACAAATGCAATTTTTTTATTATTGCGACGAAACATTGACGGCAATTGCAATGAAGAAGCATTAAAATACCTGTGGCAGCGGCAAAAGCCAAAACAACAAAACAAATCACGTAAATCTGATATTTCCTCATGATTCCGGCTCTTATTTCGTCGGTGCGCGAATCGTATTAGTCCAATTCATGTCAAAGCCTTCTTTATACGCTCTTTTCTCTCTAATTACTGTAATTAATGAGTGCTTATAATCAAGATGGCCGTTTACAAATTACAACGTGAATTCGGCTCCGGGGAAGATATTGTGCATGTAGCATTCACCGTTTAAACTCTTGTGGGTTTCGCTTTGAAATATGTTGACACGGTCTATGAAGATCATTGTTGATTGTTGAATAAACGGAAGGTTTTTATCGGAGTGGTGTAGGACTAGGGTGCACACGAATCACACACGAGTTATTCTTGTCTTCGGTGACCAAACCAACAATTCCCAATCATACATGCGTGTTATACTTTCAAGAGATCGTTCTTTCGCGGTGAAGGTGATATTCCCTTCAATTTCAATGAATATGAAACAAAAGAGCTAAATTCCATCAGAAGGATGCGTTGCCAATCCTAGATCATTGGATTGTTCATTATACGACGTTCTGACAATGTCTTGTTGTTTTAGATAACTCACATGTAGAAACTATTTTTGTTGCGTACTACATCACATCTAGAAGGTGTCCATTCACACAAGACACGGTCGATTTTGCGGATTTAAGTACCAATACGCGCTGCATCGTGCGCCTTTTTTGTCAGGGATGAAGAGATAAAAAAAAAGAATTTTCTAATATGCTTCAAAATTTACGTCAACGTAACCCTGTTTTGACAACTAGGGATACGTTTCCCTGTTTAACATGCTATTAACATTTCTTATTAAAAACAATGCTGGAGATGAGTAGTCGAAATGAAATACGTGCGTTTAACGTCACTGCTTCAATTGGACGTTAAGTATTTTTATCCCATGACTTTTTATTAATGCCCCTGCGCTGTCATTTATATACCCTCGATAACGGCTTGGTTATAAACGGCACTAGCGGGCCTTATACAGTATTATTTACTGATAGCTATTTTAAATCAGTATATACGGGAAATCCACAGCACTGATTCGGTAAAAGCCTCAACGACGAGCTTCATACAGCCCGGTGCAACTTTTGACCTTGTAACATACATATTAATAACTATAAATGCATACAAATAACATTGGAAAAAATAGCCAAACACATCCACACTGAAAAATGAAGTTGCAGTAAATCCTAAATCACGATTCACTCCGTCAGAATCAAAAAAACATGTTCCACGTTCGGTGTCGCAGATAAAAGAAAATGCTTTTAAAAACATTAACAGCACAATGAAAAACAAGCAAAACAACGTCGAATTTATGTGATAAACATGTATTTGAAAAATTGAAACAATAAAACTCAAATGGAAAGTTCTCTATTTTTTTTACAACCTTGTCATCTTACGAGAAATATTACTCTCGGTCAGCGTAGCGACCTCGCATGTTCGGTCTATGCTTTTGACCTCGCATAAACTTTCTCGGTACAGATAGACAAGTTATTTTATGTTGTATTAATAACGCCCGCAAAAGTAGCCTTTTTGTATTTAGATTTATGCTTTCCGTATCCGCCCTGACATTTTTGACTATCAAAATTGTGGCTCCGAATGAGACAGAATTGCCAAGTTGACAAAGTAGCAAAAAACGGCAATAGCCGGTTAATAACGCCTTGGATAGAAATGCTCACGCTACGCTTGCACGGTTGCATTGCGATTCTGGGTATGGCGGCGCCAGAAGATTTCAGGCTTTACTAAATAACGCTTACTACTCCTTTCAGCAAATACGGACACTCAAGGCACCCTATGCAATAATTCAAATGTGGTTGGCTGCAGCGACATGACAAAAAGAAAATTGGCAGTCAAATCATTCATCTCCTACTGGATCTTATTGGGAAGGAAAAGTTCATATATTAGAGGTATTTATTTGACAACATATTTTTACAACAATGAGTACACTAAAGTTCGCATATAATCTTCCGAAGGTCCTCGTATCTAAACGAAAGGAAGTACATATTAAGCTCGTGGCCCGAAATGACTTGCTTACAAAAGTGTTCGCGACTTTTACCTCATCGGTAATAACACCATGGCCCACGACCGGGCAATGAATTATAGCAGCAACCTCTTTTCATGCATTCGAATTCTGTTATACCAGGATAGCCGCAGTCGTCACGTTCTGTTGCTTTGCGCAGACATTTTTCTAACGAAAATTCAACACAAACCAGCAGTAAAAACTTTAAGGATCGCGCATTATGTTATTTTGCGACGAATGTGGAGAGCGTACTTCTATGCTTACCTAGTCGGTGGTAGCACCACGGTCCACTTTGGTTTAGCAATTCACTATAACAACAGCCTTTCTTCTCGCATGCCCGCTTCGTTATGCCTGGATAACCACAATCATGACGTCTTGTTGCTGCTATTTTCCGGCATTTTTCTAAAATTACGGATGGAAGAGTACACAATGCTTTCAAAATACCTAATCAGTAAGAGCGGAACAACTTACCTTGCCTGTAATAACACCACGGTCCCTTTTCCTTGATCGCGTTGTAACAGCATCCTTTTTTGACGCAATCTGATTTGCTTATCCCAGGGTAACCACAATCTTCACGTTTGTTTGCTTCAATCATGGGACAGTTTGCTAGAGTATTTTGAGAAATAATTAGTGGCCCAAATTGTCAGTGTTAATGCCGAAAACATAGTCGAAAATTTACCTTTTCGATGATAACACCACGGGCCAGCCACCTTTAATTCGCCATAACAACATCCCTTTCTCAAGCAATCCAACGGACTAATTCCATGGTAGCCACAATCAACGCGCATTGACGCCTTTATGTTTCGACATTTTGCTATTACGAAACAAATTAGGTAGATTCACAACTAAAATGCAATGACAACCCCCTCAAGTGTAAGAAGCCGTATTACCTCCACATGTGTTGCAAAGCCTTGGGCAATGACTGGAAACGATTTTCTTTGAACAACTAGTTGATCTAACCACAGAGCACAAGATATTTCTGTTGCTGCAAACTCTTGTAGCTGAAAAGTTAAGAACAAATGCAATTTTTTTATTATTGCAACGAAACATTGACGGCAATTGCAATGAAGAAGCATTAAAATACCTGTGGCAGCGGCAAAAGCCAAAACAACAAAACAAATCACGTAAATCTGATATTTCCTCATGATTCCGGCTCTTATTTCGTCGGTGCGCGAATCGTATTAGTCCAATTCATGTCAAAGCCTTCTTTATACGCTCTTTTCTCTCTAATTACTGTAATTAATGAGTGCTTATAATCAAGATGGCCGTTTACAAATTACAACGTAAATTCGCCTCCGGGGAAGATATTGTGCATGTAGCATTCACCGTTTAAACTCTTGTGGGTTTCGCTTTGAAATATGTTGACACGGTCTATGAAGATCATTGTTGATTGTTGAATAAACGGAAGGTTTTTATCGGAGTGGTGTAGGACTAGGGTGCACACGAATCACACACGAGTTATTCTTGTCTTCGGTGACCAAACCAACAATTCCCAATCATACATGCGTGTTATACTTTCAAGAGATCGTTCTTTCGCGGTGAAGGTGATATTCCCTTCAATTTCAATGAATATGAAACAAAAGAGCTAAATTCCATCAGAAGGATGCGTTGCCAATCCTAGATCATTGGGTTGTTCATTATACGACGTTCTGACAATGTCTTGTTGTTTTAGATAATTCACATGTAGAAACTATTTTTGTTGCGTACTACATCACATCTAGAAGGTGTCCATTCACACAAGACACGGTCGATTTTGCGGATTTAAGTACCAATACGCGCTGCATCGTGCGCCTTTTTTGTCAGGGATGAAGAGATAAAAAAAAAGAATTTTCTAATATGCTTCAAAATTTACGTCAACGTAACCCTGTTTTGACAACTAGGGATACGTTTCCCTGTTTAACATGCTATTAACATTTCTTATTAAGAACAATGCTGGAGATGAGTAGTCGAAATGAAATACGTGCGTTTAACGTCACTGCTTCAATTGGACGTTAAGTATTTTTATCCCATGACTTTTCATTAATGCCCCTGCGCTGTCATTTATATACCCTCGATAACGGCTTGGTTATAAACGGCACTAGCGGGCCTTATACAGTATTATTTGGGAAATCCACAGCACTGATTGGGTAAAAGCCTCAACGACGAGCTTCATACAGCCCGGTGCAACTTTTGACCTTGTAACATACATATTAATAACTATAAATGCATACAAATAACATTGGAAAAAATAGCCAAACACATCCACACTGAAAAATGAAGTTGCAGTAAATCCTAAATCACGATTCACTCCGTCAGAATCAGAAAAACATGTTCCACGTTCGGTGTCGCAGATAAAAGAAAATGCTTTTAAAAACATTAACAGCACAATGAAAAACAAGCAAAACAACGTCGAATTTATGTGATAAACATGTATTTGAAAAATTGAAACAATAAAACTCAAATGGAAAGTTCTCTATTTTTTTTACAACCTTGTCATCTTACGAGAAATATTACTCTCGGTCAGCGTAGCGACCTCGCATGTTCGGTCTATGCTTTTGACCTCGCATAAACTTTCTCGGTACAGATAGACAAGTTATTTTATGTTGTATTAATAACGCCCGCAAAAGTAGCCTTTTTGTATTTAGATTTATGCTTTCCGTATCCGCCCTGACATTTTTGACTATCAAAATTGTGGCTCCGAATGAGACAGAATTGCCAAGTTGACAAAGTAGCAAAAAACGGCAATAGCCGGTTAATAACGCCTTGGAAAGAAATGCTCACGCTACGCTTGCACGGTTGCATTGCGATTCTGGGTATGGCGGCGCCAGAAGATTTCAGGCTTTACTAAATAACGCTTACTACTCCTTTCAGCAAATACGGACACTCAAGGCACCCTATGCAATAATTCAAATGTGGTTGGCTGCAGCGACATGACAAAAAGAAAATTGGCAGTCAAATCATTCATCTCCTACTGGATCTTATTGGGAAGGAAAAGTTCATATATTAGAGGTATTTATTTGACAACATATTTTTACAACAATGAGTACACTAAAGTTCGCATATAATCTTCCGAAGTTCCTCGTATCTAAACGAAAGGAAGTACATATTAAGCTCGTGGCCCGAAATGACTTGCTTACAAAAGTGTTCGCGACTTTTACCTCATCGGTAATAACACCATGGCCCACGACCGGGCAATGAATTATAGCAGCAACCTCTTTTCATGCATTCGAATTCTGTTATACCAGGATAGCCGCAGTCGTCACGTTCTGTTGCTTTGCGCAGACATTTTTCTAACGAAAATTCAACACAAACCAGCAGTAAAAACTTTAAGGATCGCGCATTATGTTATTTTGCGACGAATGTGGAGAGCGTACTTCTATGCTTACCTAGTCGGTGGTAGCACCACGGTCCACTTTGGTTTAGCAATTCACTATAACAACAGCCTTTCTTCTCGCATGCCCGCTTCGTTATGCCTGGATAACCACAATCATGACGTCTTGTTGCTGCTATTTTCCGGCATTTTTCTAAAATTACGGATGGAAGAGTACACAATGCTTTCAAAATACCTAATCAGTAAGAGCGGAACAACTTACCTTGCCTGTAATAACACCACGGTCCCTTTTCCTTGATCGCGTTGTAACAGCATCCTTTTTTGACGCAATCTGATTTGCTTATCCCGGGGTAACCACAATCTTCACGTTTGTTTGCTTCAATCATGGGACAGTTTGCTAGAGTATTTTGAGAAATAATTAGTGGCCCAAATTGTCAGTGTTAATGCCGAAAACATAGTCGAAAATTTACCTTTTCGATGATAACACCACGGGCCAGCCACCTTTAATTCGCCATAACAACATCCCTTTCTCAAGCAATCCAACGGACTAATTCCATGGTAGCCACAATCAACGCGCATTGACGCCTTTATGTTTCGACATTTTGCTATTACGAAACAAATTAGGTAGATTCACAACTAAAATGCAATGACAACCCCCTCAAGTGTAAGAAGCCGTATTACCTCCACATGTGTTGCAAAGCCTTGGGCAATGACTGGAAACGATTTTCTTTGAACAACTAGTTGATCTAACCACAGAGCACAAGATATTTCTGTTGCTGCAAACTCTTGTAGCTGAAAAATTAAGAACAAATGCAATTTTTTTATTATTGCGACGAAACATTGACGGCAATTGCAATGAAGAAGCATTAAAATACCTGTGGCAGCGGCAAAAGCCAAAACAACAAAACAAATCACGTAAATCTGATATTTCCTCATGATTCCGGCTCTTATTTCGTCGGTGCGCGAATCGTATTAGTCCAATTCATGTCAAAGCCTTCTTTATACGCTCTTTTCTCTCTAATTACTGTAATTAATGAGTGCTTATAATCAAGATGGCCGTTTACAAATTACAACGTAAATTCGCCTCCGGGGAAGATATTGTGCATGTAGCATTCACCGTTTAAACTCTTGTGGGTTTCGCTTTGAAATATGTTGACACGGTCTATGAAGATCATTGTTGATTGTTGAATAAACGGAAGGTTTTTATTGGAGTGGTGTAGGACTAGGGTGCACACGAATCACACACGAGTTATTCTTGTCTTCGGTGACCAAACCAACAATTCCCAATCATACATGCGTGTTATACTTTCAAGAGATCGTTCTTTCGCGGTGAAGGTGATATTCCCTTCAATTTCAATGAATATGAAACAAAAGAGCTAAATTCCATCAGAAGGATGCGTTGCCAATCCTAGATCATTGGATTGTTCATTATACGACGTTCTGACAATGTCTTGTTGTTTTAGATAACTCACATGTAGAAACTATTTTTGTTGCGTACTACATCACATCTAGAAGGTGTCCATTCACACAAGACACGGTCGATTTTGCGGATTTAAGTACCAATACGCGCTGCATCGTGCGCCTTTTTTGTCAGGGATGAAGAGATAAAAAAAAAGAATTTTCTAATATGCTTCAAAATTTACGTCAACGTAACCCTGTTTTGACAACTAGAGATACGTTTCCCTGTTTAACATGCTATTAACATTTCTTATTAAGAACAATGCTGGAGATGAGTAGTCGAAATGAAATACGTGCGTTTAACGTCACTGCTTCAATTGGACGTTAAGTATTTTTATCCCATGACTTTTCATTAATGCCCCTGCGCTGTCATTTATATACCCTCGATAACGGCTTGGTTATAAACGGCACTAGCGGGCCTTATACAGTATTATTTACTGATAGCTATTTTAAATCAGTATATACGGGAAATCCACAGCACTGATTGGGTAAAAGCCTCAACGACGAGCTTCATACAGCCCGGTGCAACTTTTGACCTTGTAACATACATATTAATAACTATAAATGCATACAAATAACATTGGAAAAAATAGCCAAACACATCCACACTGAAAAATGAAGTTGCAGTAAATCCTAAATCACGATTCACTCCGTCAGAATCAGAAAAACATGTTCCACGTTCGGTGTCGCAGATAAAAGAAAATGCTTTTAAAAACATTAACAGCACAATGAAAAACAAGCAAAACAACGTCGAATTTATGTGATAAACATGTATTTGAAAAATTGAAACAATAAAACTCAAATGGAAAGTTCTCTATTTTTTTTACAACCTTGTCATCTTACGAGAAATATTACTCTCGGTCAGCGTAGCGACCTCGCATGTTCGGTCTATGCTTTTGACCTCGCATAAACTTTCTCGGTACAGATAGACAAGTTATTTTATGTTGTATTAATAACGCCCGCAAAAGTAGCCTTTTTGTATTTAGATTTATGCTTTCCGTATCCGCCCTGACATTTTTGACTATCAAAATTGTGGCTCCGAATGAGACAGAATTGCCAAGTTAACAAAGTAGCAAAAAACGGCAATAGCCGGTTAATAACGCCTTGGATAGAAATGCTCACGCTACGCTTGCACGGTTGCATTGCGATTCTGGGTATGGCGGCGCCAGAAGATTTCAGGCTTTACTAAATAACGCTTACTACTCCTTTCAGCAAATACGGACACTCAAGGCACCCTATGCAATAATTCAAATGTGGTTGGCTGCAGCGACATGACAAAAAGAAAATTGGCAGTCAAATCATTCATCTCCTACTGGATCTTATTGGGAAGGAAAAGTTCATATATTAGAGGTATTTATTTGACAACATATTTTTACAACAATGAGTACACTAAAGTTCGCATATAATCTTCCGAAGGTCCTTGTATCTAAACGAAAGGAAGTACATATTAAGCTCGTGGCCCGAAATGACTTGCTTACAAAAGTGTTCGCGACTTTTACCTCATCGGTAATAACACCATGGCCCACGACCGGGCAATGAATTATAGCAGCAACCTCTTTTCATGCATTCGAATTCTGTTATACCAGGATAGCCGCAGTCGTCACGTTCTGTTGCTTTGCGCAGACATTTTTCTAACGAAAATTCAACACAAACCAGCAGTAAAAACTTTAAGGATCGCGCATTATGTTATTTTGCGACGAATGTGGAGAGCGTACTTCTATGCTTACCTAGGCGGTGGTAGCACCACGGTCCACTTTGGTTTAGCAATTCACTATAACAACAGCCTTTCTTCTCGCATGCCCGCTTCGTTATGCCTGGATAACCACAATCATGACGTCTTGTTGCTGCTATTTTCCGGCATTTTTCTAAAATTACGGATGGAAGAGTACACAATGCTTCCAAAATACCTAATCAGTAAGAGCGGAACAACTTACCTTGCCTGTAATAACACCACGGTCCCTTTTCCTTGATCGCGTTGTAACAGCATCCTTTTTTGACGCAATCTGATTTGCTTATCCCAGGGTAACCACAATCTTCACGTTTGTTTGCTTCAATCATGGGACAGTTTGCTAGAGTATTTTGAGAAATAATTAGTGGCCCAAATTGTCAGTGTTAATGCCGAAAACATAGTCGAAAATTTACCTTTTCGATGATAACACCACGGGCCAGCCACCTTTAATTCGCCATAACAACATCCCTTTCTCAAGCAATCCAACGGACTAATTCCATGGTAGCCACAATCAACGCGCATTGACGCCTTTATGTTTCGACATTTTGCTATTACGAAACAAATTAGGTAGATTCACAACTAAAATGCAATGACAACCCCCTCAAGTGTAAGAAGCCGTATTACCTCCACATGTGTTGCAAAGCGTTGGGCAATGACTGGAAACGATTTTCTTTGAACAACTAGTTGATCTAACCACAGAGCACAAGATATTTCTGTTGCTGCAAACTCTTGTAGCTGAAAAATTAAGAACAAATGCAATTTTTTTATTATTGCGACGAAACAATGACGGCAATTGCAATGAAGAAGCATTAAAATACCTGTGGCAGCGGCAAAAGCCAAAACAACAAAACAAATCACGTAAATCTGATATTTCCTCATGATTCCGGCTCTTATTTCGTCGGTGCGCGAATCGTATTAGTCCAATTCATGTCAAAGCCTTCTTTATACGCTCTTTTCTCTCTAATTACTGTAATTAATGAGTGCTTATAATCAAGATGGCCGTTTACAAATTACAACGTAAATTCGCCTCCGGGGAAGATATTGTGCATGTAGCATTCACCGTTTAAACTCTTGTGGGTTTCGCTTTGAAATATGTTGACACGGTCTATGAAGATCATTGTTGATTGTTGAATAAACGGAAGATTTTTATCGGAGTGGTGTAGGACTAGGGTGCACACGAATCACACACGAGTTATTCTTGTCTTCGGTGACCAAACCAACAATTCCCAATCATACATGCGTGTTATACTTTCAAGAGATCGTTCTTTCGCGGTGAAGGTGATATTCCCTTCAATTTCAATGAATATGAAACAAAAGAGCTAAATTCCATCAGAAGGATGCGTTGCCAATCCTAGATCATTGGATTGTTCATTATACGACGTTCTGACAATGTCTTGTTGTTTTAGATAACTCACATGTAGAAACTATTTTTGTTGCGTACTACATCACATCTAGAAGGTGTCCATTCACACAAGACACGGTCGATTTTGCGGATTTAAGTACCAATACGCGCTGCATCGTGCGCCTTTTTTGTCAGGGATGAAGAGATAAAAAAAAAGAATTTTCTAATATGCTTTAAAATTTACGTCAACGTAACCCTGTTTTGACAACTAGGGATACGTTTCCCTGTTTAACATGCTATTAACATTTCTTATTAAGAACAATGCTGGAGATGAGTAGTCGAAATGAAATACGTGCGTTTAACGTCACTGCTTCAATTGGACGTTAAGTATTTTTATCCCATGACTTTTCATTAATGCCCCTGCGCTGTCATTTATATACCCTCGATAACGGCTTGGTTATAAACGGCACTAGCGGGCCTTATACAGTATTATTTACTGATAGCTATTTTAAATCAGTATATACGGGAAATCCACAGCACTGATTGGGTAAAAGCCTCAACGACGAGCTTCATACAGCCCGGTGCAACTTTTGACCTTGTAACATACATATTAATAACTATAAATGCATACAAATAACATTGGAAAAAATAGCCAAACACATCCACACTGAAAAATGAAGTTGCAGTAAATCCTAAATCACGATTCACTCCGTCAGAATCAGAAAAACATGTTCCACGTTCGGTGTCGCAGATAAAAGAAAATGCTTTTAAAAACATTAACAGCACAATGAAAAACAAGCAAAACAACGTCGAATTTATGTGATAAACATGTATTTGAAAAATTGAAACAATAAAACTCAAATGGAAAGTTCTCTATTTTTTTTACAACCTTGTCATCTTACGAGAAATATTACTCTCGGTCAGCGTAGCGACCTCGCATGTTCGGTCTATGCTTTTGACCTCGCATAAACTTTCTCGGTACAGATAGACAAGTTATTTTATGTTGTATTAATAACGCCCGCAAAAGTAGCCTTTGTGTATTTAGATTTATGCTTTCCGTATCCGCCCTGACATTTTTGACTATCAAAATTGTGGCTCCGAATGAGACAGAATTGCCAAGTTGACAAAGTAGCAAAAAACGGCAATAGCCGGTTAATAACGCCTTGGATAGAAATGCTCACGCTACGCTTGCACGGTTGCATTGCGATTCTGGGTATGGCGGCGCCAGAAGATTTCAGGCTTTACTAAATAACGCTTACTACTCCTTTCAGCAAATACGGACACTCAAGGCACCCTATGCAATAATTCAAATGTGGTTGGCTGCAGCGACATGACAAAAAGAAAATTGGCAGTCAAATCATTCATCTCCTACTGGATCTTATTGGGAAGGAAAAGTTCATATATTAGAGGTATTTATTTGACAACATATTTTTACAACAATGAGTACACTAAAGTTCGCATATAATCTTCCGAAGGTCCTCGTATCTAAACGAAAGGAAGTACATATTAAGCTCGTGGCCCAAAATGACTTGCTTACAAAAGTGTTCGCGACTTTTACCTCATCGGTAATAACACCATGGCCCACGACCGGGCAATGAATTATAGCAGCAACCTCTTTTCATGCATTCGAATTCTGTTATACCAGGATAGCCGCAGTCGTCACGTTCTGTTGCTTTGCGCAGACATTTTTCTAACGAAAATTCAACACAAACCAGCAGTAAAAACTTTAAGGATCGCGCATTATGTTATTTTGCGACGAATGTGGAGAGCGTACTTCTATGCTTACCTAGTCGGTGGTAGCACCACGGTCCACTTTGGTTTAGCAATTCACTATAACAACAGCCTTTCTTTTCGCATGCCCGCTTCGTTATGCCTGGATAACCACAATCATGACGTCTTGTTGCTGCTATTTTCCGGCATTTTTCTAAAATTACGGATGGAAGAGTACACAATGCTTTCAAAATACCTAATCAGTAAGAGCGGAACAACTTACCTTGCCTGTAATAACACCACGGTCCCTTTTCCTTGATCGCGTTGTAACAGCATCCTTTTTTGACGCAATCTGATTTGCTTATCCCAGGGTAACCACAATCTTCACGTTTGTTTGCTTCAATCATGGGACAGTTTGCTAGAGTATTTTGAGAAATAATTAGTGGCCCAAATTGTCAGTGTTAATGCCGAAAACATAGTCGAAAATTTACCTTTTCGATGATAACACCACGGGCCAGCCACCTTTAATTCGCCATAACAACATCCCTTTCTCAAGCAATCCAACGGACTAATTCCATGGTAGCCACAATCAACGCGCATTGACGCCTTTATGTTTCGACATTTTGCTATTACGAAACAAATTAGGTAGATTCACAACTAAAATGCAATGACAACCCCCTCAAGTGTAAGAAGCCGTATTACCTCCACATGTGTTGCAAAGCCTTGGGCAATGACTGGAAACGATTTTCTTTGAACAACTAGTTGATCTAACCACAGAGCACAAGATATTTCTGTTGCTGCAAACTCTTGTAGCTGAAAAATTAAGAACAAATGCAATTTTTTTATTATTGCGACAAAACATTGACGGCAATTGCAATGAAGAAGCATTAAAATACCTGTGGCAGCGGCAAAAGCTAAAACAACAAAACAAATCACGTAAATCTGATATTTCCTCATGATTCCGGCTCTTATTTCGTCGGTGCGCGAATCGTATTAGTCCAATTCATGTCAAAGCCTTCTTTATACGCTCTTTTCTCTCTAATTACTGTAATTAATGAGTGCTTATAATCAAGATGGCCGTTTACAAATTACAACGTAAATTCGCCTCCGGGGAAGATATTGTGCATGTAGCATTCACCGTTTAAACTCTTGTGGGTTTCGCTTTGAAATATGTTGACACGGTCTATGAAGATCATTGTTGATTGTTGAATAAACGGAAGGTTTTTATCGGAGTGGTGTAGGACTAGGGTGCACACGAATCACACACGAGTTATTCTTGTCTTCGGTGACCAAACCAACAATTCCCAATCATACATGCGTGTTATACTTTCAAGAGATCGTTCTTTCGCGGTGAAGGTGATATTCCCTTCAATTTCAATGAATATGAAACAAAAGAGCTAAATTCCATCAGAAGGATGCGTTGCCAATCCTAGATCATTGGATTGTTCATTATACGACGTTCTGACAATGTCTTGTTGTTTTAGATAACTCACATGTAGAAACTATTTTTGTTGCGTACTACATCACATCTAGAAGGTGTCCATTCACACAAGACACGGTCGATTTTGCGGATTTAAGTACCAATACGCGCTGCATCGTGCGCCTTTTTTGTCAGGGATGAAGAGATAAAAAAAAAGAATTTTCTAATATGCTTTAAAATTTACGTCAACGTAACCCTGTTTTGACAACTAGGGATACGTTTCCCTGTTTAACATGCTATTAACATTTCTTATTAAGAACAATGCTGGAGATGAGTAGTCGAAATGAAATACGTGCGTTTAACGTCACTGCTTCAATTGGACGTTAAGTATTTTTATCCCATGACTTTTCATTAATGCCCCTGCGCTGTCATTTATATACCCTCGATAACGGCTTGGTTATAAACGGCACTAGCGGGCCTTATACAGTATTATTTACTGATAGCTATTTTAAATCAGTATATACGGGAAATCCACAGCACTGATTGGGTAAAAGCCTCAACGACGAGCTTCATACAGCCCGGTGCAACTTTTGACCTTGTAACATACATATTAATAACTATAAATGCATACAAATAACATTGGAAAAAATAGCCAAACACATCCACACTGAAAAATGAAGTTGCAGTAAATCCTAAATCACGATTCACTCCGTCAGAATCAGAAAAACATGTTCCACGTTCGGTGTCGCAGATAAAAGAAAATGCTTTTAAAAACATTAGCAGCACAATGAAAAACAAGCAAAACAACGTCGAATTTATGTGATAAACATGTATTTAAAAAATTGAAACAATAAAACTCAAATGGAAAGTTCTCTATTTTTTTTACAACCTTGTCATCTTACGAGAAATATTACTCTCGGTCAGCGTAGCGACCTCGCATGTTCGGTCTATGCTTTTGACCTCGCATAAACTTTCTCGGTACAGATAGACAAGTTATTTTATGTTGTATTAATAACGCCCGCAAAAGTAGCCTTTTTGTATTTAGATTTATGCTTTCCGTATCCGCCCTGACATTTTTGACTATCAAAATTGTGGCTCCGAATGAGACAGAATTGCCAAGTTGACAAAGTAGCAAAAAACGGCAATAGCCGGTTAATAACGCCTTGGATAGAAATGCTCACGCTACGCTTGCACGGTTGCATTGCGATTCTGGGTATGGCGGCGCCAGAAGATTTCAGGCTTTACTACATTACGCTTACTACTCCTTTCAGCAAATACGGACACTCAAGGCACCCTATGCAATAATTCAAATGTGATTGGCTGCAGCGACATGACAAAAAGAAAATTGGCAGTCAAATCATTCATCTCCTACTGGATCTTATTGGGAAGGAAAAGTTCATATATTAGAGGTATTTATTTGACAACATATTTTTACAACAATGAGTACACTAAAGTTCGCATATAATCTTCCGAAGGTCCTCGTATCTAAACGAAAGGAAGTACATATTAAGCTCGTGGCCCGAAATGACTTGCTTACAAAAGTGTTCGCGACTTTTACCTCATCGGTAATAACACCATGGCCCACGACCGGGCAATGAATTATAGCAGCAACCTCTTTTCATGCATTCGAATTCTGTTATACCAGGATAGCCGCAGTCGTCACGTTCTGTTGCTTTGCGCAGACATTTTTCTAACGAAAATTCAACACAAACCAGCAGTAAAAACTTTAAGGATCGCGCATTATGTTATTTTGCGACGAATGTGGAGAGCGTACTTCTATGCTTACCTAGTCGGTGGTAGCACCACGGTCCACTTTGGTTTAGCAATTCACTATAACAACAGCCTTTCTTCTCGCATGCCCGCTTCGTTATGCCTGGATAACCACAATCATGACGTCTTGTTGCTGCTATTTTCCGGCATTTTTCTAAAATTACGGATGGAAGAGTACACAATGCTTTCAAAATACCTAATCAGTAAGAGCGGAACAACTTACCTTGCCTGTAATAACACCACGGTCCCTTTTCCTTGATCGCGTTGTAACAGCATCCTTTTTTGACGCAATCTGATTTGCTTATCCCAGGGTAACCACAATCTTCACGTTTGTTTGCTTCAATCATGGGACAGTTTGCTAGAGTATTTTGAGAAATAATTAGTGGCCCAAATTGTCAGTGTTAATGCCGAAAACATAGTCGAAAATTTACCTTTTCGATGATAACACCACGGGCCAGCCACCTTTAATTCGCCATAACAACATCCCTTTCTCAAGCAATCCAACGGACTAATTCCATGGTAGCCACAATCAACGCGCATTGACGCCTTTATGTTTCGACATTTTGCTATTACGAAACAAATTAGGTAGATTCACAACTAAAATGCAATGACAACCCCCTCAAGTGTAAGAAGCCGTATTACCTCCACATGTGTTGCAAAGCCTTGGGCAATGACTGGAAACGATTTTCTTTGAACAACTAGTTGATCTAACCACAGAGCACAAGATATTTCTGTTGCTGCAAACTCTTGTAGCTGAAAAATTAAGAACAAATGCAATTTTTTTATTATTGCGACGAAACATTGACAGCAATTGCAATGAAGAAGCATTAAAATACCTGTGGCAGCGGCAAAAGCCAAAACAACAAAACAAATCACGTAAATCTGATATTTCCTCATGATTCCGGCTCTTATTTCGTCGGTGCGCGAATCGTATTAGTCCAATTCATGTCAAAGCCTTCTTTATACGCTCTTTTCTCTCTAATTACTGTAATTAATGAGTGCTTATAATCAAGATGGCCGTTTACAAATTACAACGTAAATTCGCCTCCGGGGAAGATATTGTGCATGTAGCATTCACCGTTTAAACTCTTGTGGGTTTCGCTTTGAAATATGTTGACACGGTCTATGAAGATCATTGTTGATTGTTGAATAAACGGAAGGTTTTTATCGGAGTGGTGTAGGACTAGGGTGCACACGAATCACACACGAGTTATTCTTGTCTTCGGTGACCAAACCAACAATTCCCAATCATACATGCGTGTTATACTTTCAAGAGATCGTTCTTTCGCGGTGAAGGTGATATTCCCTTCAATTTCAATGAATATGAAACAAAAGAGCTAAATTCCATCAGAAGGATGCGTTGCCAATCCTAGATCATTGGATTGTTCATTATACGACGTTCTGACAATGTCTTGTTGTTTTAGATAACTCACATGTAGAAACTATTTTTGTTGCGTACTACATCACATCTAGAAGGTGTCCATTCACACAAGACACGGTCGATTTTGCGGATTTAAGTACCAATACGCGCTGCATCGTGCGCCTTTTTTGTCAGGGATGAAGAGATAAAAAAAAGAATTTTCTAATATGCTTCAAAATTTACGTCAACGTAACCCTGTTTTGACAACTAGGGATACGTTTCCCTGTTTAACATGCTATTAACATTTCTTATTAAGAACAAGGCTGGAGATGAGTAGTCGAAATGAAATACGTGCGTTTAACGTCACTGCTTCAATTGGACGTTAAGTATTTTTATCCCATGACTTTTCATTAATGCCCCTGCGCTGTCATTTATATACCCTCGATAAAGGCTTGGTTATAAACGGCACTAGCGGGCCTTATACAGTATTATTTACTGATAGCTATTTTAAATCAGTATATACGGGAAATCCACAGCACTGATTGGGTAAAAGCCTCAACGACGAGCTTCATACAGCCCGGTGCAATTTTTGACCTTGTAACATACATATTAATAACTATAAATGCATACAAATAACATTGGAAAAAATAGCCAAACACATCCACACTGAAAAATGAAGTTGCAGTAAATCCTAAATCACGATTCACTCCGTCAGAATCAGAAAAACATGTTCCACGTTCGGTGTCGCAGATAAAAGAAAATGCTTTTAAAAACATTAACAGCACAATGAAAAACAAGCAAAACAACGTCGAATTTATGTGATAAACATGTATTTGAAAAATTGAAACAATAAAACTCAAATGGAAAGTTCTCTATTTTTTTTACAACCTTGTCATCTTACGAGAAATATTACTCTCGGTCAGCGTAGCGACCTCGCATGTTCGGTCTATGCTTTTGACCTCGCATAAACTTTCTCGGTACAGATAGACAAGTTATTTTATGTTGTATAAATAACGCCCGCAAAAGTAGCCTTTTTGTATTTAGATTTATGCTTTCCGTATCCGCCCTGACATTTTTGACTATCAAAATTGTGGCTCCGAATGAGACAGAATTGCCAAGTTGACAAAGTAGCAAAAAACGGCAATAGCCGGTTAATAACGCCTTGGATAGAAATGCTCACGCTACGCTTGCACGGTTGCATTGCGATTCTGGGTATGGCGACGCCAGAAGATTTCAGGCTTTACTAAATAACGCTTACTACTCCTTTCAGCAAATACGGACACTCAAGGCACCCTATGCAATAATTTAAATGTGGTTGGCTGCAGCGACATGACAAAAAGAAAATTGGCAGTCAAATCATTCATCTCATACTGGATCTTATTGGGAAGGAAAAGTTCATATATTAGAGGTATTTATTTGACAACATATTTTTACAACAATGAGTACACTAAAGTTCGCATATAATCTTCCGAAGGTCCTCGTATCTAAACGAAAGGAAGTACATATTAAGCTCGTGGCCCGAAATGACTTGCTTACAAAAGTGTTCGCGACTTTTACCTCATCGGTAATAACACCATGGCCCACGACCGGGCAATGAATTATAGCAGCAACCTCTTTTCATGCATTCGAATTCTGTTATACCAGGATAGCCGCAGTCGTCACGTTCTGTTGCTTTGCGCAGACATTTTTCTAACGAAAATTCAACACAAACCAGCAGTAAAAACTTTAAGGATCGCGCATTATGTTATTTTGCGACGAATGTGGAGAGCGTACTTCTATGCTTACCTAGTCGGTGGTAGCACCACGGTCCACTTTGGTTTAGCAATTCACTATAACAACAGCCTTTCTTCTCGCATGCCCGCTTCGTTATGCCTGGATAACCACAATCATGACGTCTTGTTGCTGCTATTTTCCGGCATTTTTCTAAAATTACGGATGGAAGAGTACACAATGCTTTCAAAATACCTAATCAGTAAGAGCGGAACAACTTACCTTGCCTGTAATAACACCACGGTCCCTTTTCCTTGATCGCGTTGTAACAGCATCCTTTTTTGACGCAATCTGATTTGCTTATCCCAGGGTAACCACAATCTTCACGTTTGTTTGCTTCAATCATGGGACAGTTTGCTAGAGTATTTGGAGAAATAATTAGTGGCCCAAATTGTCAGTGTTAATGCCGAAAACATAGTCGAAAATTTACCTTTTCGATGATAACACCACGGGCCAGCCACCTTTAATTCGCCATAACAACATCCCTTTCTCAAGCAATCCAACGGACTAATTCCATGGTAGCCACAATCAACGCGCATTGACGCCTTTATGTTTCGACATTTTGCTATTACGAAACAAATTAGGTAGATTCACAACTAAAATGCAATGACAACCCCCTCAAGTGTAAGAAGCCGTATTACCTCCACATGTGTTGCAAAGCCTTGAGCAATGACTGGAAACGATTTTCTTTGAACAACTAGTTGATCTAACCACAGAGCACAAGATATTTCTGTTGCTGCAAACTCTTGTAGCTGAAAAATTAAGAACAAATGCAATTTTTTTATTATTGCGACGAAACATTGACGGCAATTGCAATGAAGAAGCATTAAAATACCTGTGGCAGCGGCAAAAGCCAAAACAACAAAACAAATCACGTAAATCTGATATTTCCTCATGATTCCGGCTCTTATTTCGTCGGTGCGCGAATCGTATTAGTCCAATTCATGTCAAAGCCTTCTTTATACGCTCTTTTCTCTCTAATTACTGTAATTAATGAGTGCTTATAATCAAGATGGCCGTTTACAAATTACAACGTAAATTCGCCTCCGGGGAAGATATTGTGCATGTAGCATTCACCGTTTAAACTCTTGTGGGTTTCGCTTTGAAATATGTTGACACGGTCTATGAAGATCATTGTTGATTGTTGAATAAACGGAAGGTTTTTATCGGAGTGGTGTAGGACTAGGGTGCACACGAATCACACACGAGTTATTCTTGTCTTCGGTGACCAAACCAACAATTCCCAATCATACATGCGTGTTATACTTTCAAGAGATCGTTCTTTCGCGGTGAAGGTGATATTCCCTTCAATTTCAATGAATATGAAACAAAAGAGCTAAATTCCATCAGAAGGATGCGTTGCCAATCCTAGATCATTGGATTGTTCATTATACGACGTTCTGACAATGTCTTGTTGTTTTAGATAACTCACATGTAGAAACTATTTTTGTTGCGTACTACATCACATCTAGAAGGTGTCCATTCACACAAGACACGGTCGATTTTGCGGATTTAAGTACCAATACGCGCTGCATCGTGCGCCTTTTTTGTCAGGGATGAAGAGATAAAAAAAAAGAATTTTCTAATATGCTTCAAAATTTACGTCAACGTAACCCTGTTTTGACAACTAGGGATACGTTTCCCTGTTTAACATGCTATTAACACTTCTTATTAAGAACAATGCTGGAGATGAGTAGTCGAAATGAAATACGTGCGTTTAACGTCACTGCTTCAATTGGACGTTAAGTATTTTTATCCCATGACTTTTCATTAATGCCCCTGCACTGTCATTTATATACCCTCGATAACGGCTTGGTTATAAACGGCACTAGCGGGCCTTATACAGTATTATTTACTGATAGCTATTTTAAATCAGTATATACGGGAAATCCACAGCACTGATTGGGTAAAAGCCTCAACGACGAGCTTCATACAGCCCGGTGCAATTTTTGACCTTGTAACATACATATTAATAACTATAAATGCATACAAATAACATTGGAAAAAATAGCCAAACACATCCACACTGAAAAATGAAGTTGCAGTAAATCCTAAATCACGATTCACTCCGTCAGAATCAGAAAAACATGTTCCACGTTCGGTGTCGCAGATAAAAGAAAATGCTTTTAAAAACATTAACAGCACAATGAAAAACAAGCAAAACAACGTCGAATTTATGTGATAAACATGTATTTGAAAAATTGAAACAATAAAACTCAAAGGGAAAGTTCTCTATTTTTTTTACAACCTTGTCATCTTACGAGAAATATTACTCTCGGTCAGCGTAGCGACCTCGCATGTTCGGTCTATGCTTTTGACCTCGCATAAACTTTCTCGGTACAGATAGACAAGTTATTTTATGTTGTATTAATAACGCCCGCAAAAGTAGCCTTTTTGTATTTAGATTTATGCTTTCCGTATCCGCCCTGACATTTTTGACTATCAAAATTGTGGCTCCGAATGAGACAGAATTGCCAAGTTGACAAAGTAGCAAAAAACGGCAATAGCCGGTTAATAACGCCTTGGATAGAAATGCTCACGCTACGCTTGCACGGTTGCATTGCGATTCTGGGTATGGCGGCGCCAGAGGATTTCAGGCTTTACTAAATAACGCTTATTACTCCTTTCAGCAAATACGGACACTCAAGGCATCCTATGCAATAATTCAAATGTGGTTGGCTGCAGCGACATGACAAAAAGAAAATTGGCAGTCAAATCATTCATCTCCTACTGGATCTTATTGGGAAGGAAAAGTTCATATATTAGAGGTATTTATTTGACAACATATTTTTACAACAATGAGTACACTAAAGTTCGCATATAATCTTCCGAAGGTCCTCGTATCTAAACGAAAGGAAGTACATATTAAGCTCGTGGCCCAAAATGACTTGCTTACAAAAGTGTTCGCGACTTTTACCTCATCGGTAATAACACCATGGCCCACGACCGGGCAATGAATTATAGCAGCAACCTCTTTTCATGCATTCGAATTCTGTTATACCAGGATAGCCGCAGTCGTCACGTTCTGTTGCTTTGCGCAGACATTTTTCTAACGAAAATTCAACACAAACCAGCAGTAAAAACTTTAAGGATCGCGCATTATGTTATTTTGCGACGAATGTGGAGAGCGTACTTCTATGCTTACCTAGTCGGTGGTAGCACCACGGTCCACTTTGGTTTAGCAATTCACTATAACAACAGCCTTTCTTTTCGCATGCCCGCTTCGTTATGCCTGGATAACCACAATCATGACGTCTTGTTGCTGCTATTTTCCGGCATTTTTCTAAAATTACGGATGGAAGAGTACACAATGCTTTCAAAATACCTAATCAGTAAGAGCGGAACAACTTACCTTGCCTGTAATAACACCACGGTCCCTTTTCCTTGATCGCGTTGTAACAGCATCCTTTTTTGACGCAATCTGATTTGCTTATCCCAGGGTAACCACAATCTTCACGTTTGTTTGCTTCAATCATGGGACAGTTTGCTAGAGTATTTTGAGAAATAATTAGTGGCCCAAATTGTCAGTGTTAATGCCGAAAACATAGTCGAAAATTTACCTTTTCGATGATAACACCACGGGCCAGCCACCTTTAATTCGCCATAACAACATCCCTTTCTCAAGCAATCCAACGGACTAATTCCATGGTAGCCACAATCAACGCGCATTGACGCCTTTATGTTTCGACATTTTGCTATTACGAAACAAATTAGGTAGATTCACAACTAAAATGCAATGACAACCCCCTTAAGTGTAAGAAGCCGTATTACCTCCACATGTGTTGCAAAGCCTTGGGCAATGACTGGAAACGATTTTCTTTGAACAACTAGTTGATCTAACCACAGAGCACAAGATATTTCTGTTGCTGCAAACTCTTGTAGCTGAAAAATTAAGAACAAAGGCAATTTTTTTATTATTGCGACGAAACATTGACGGCAATTGCAATGAAGAAGCATTAAAATACCTGTGGCAGCGGCAAAAGCCAAAACAACAAAACAAATCACGTAAATCTGATATTTCCTCATGATTCCGGCTCTTATTTCGTCGGTGCGCGAATCGTATTAGTCCAATTCATGTCAAAGCCTTCTTTATACGCTCTTTTCTCTCTAATTACTGTAATTAATGAGTGCTTATAATCAAGATGGCCGTTTACAAATTACAACGTAAATTCGCCTCCGGGGAAGATATTGTGCATGTAGCATTCACCGTTTAAACTCTTGTGGGTTTCGCTTTGAAATATGTTGACACGGTCTATGAAGATCATTGTTGATTGTTGAATAAACGGAAGGTTTTTATCGGAGTGGTGTAGGACTAGGGTGCACACGAATCACACACGAGTTATTCTTGTCTTCGGTGACCAAACCAACAATTCCCAATCATACATGCGTGTTATACTTTCAAGAGATCGTTCTTTCGCGGTGAAGGTGATATTCCCTTCAATTTCAATGAATATGAAACAAAAGAGCTAAATTCCATCAGAAGGATGCGTTGCCAATCCTAGATCATTGGATTGTTCATTATACGACGTTCTGACAATGTCTTGTTGTTTTAGATAACTCACATGTAGAAACTATTTTTGTTGCGTACTACATCACATCTAGAAGGTGTCCATTCACACAAGACACGGTCGATTTTGCGGATTTAAGTACCAATACGCGCTGCATCGTGCGCCTTTTTTGTCAGGGATGAAGAGATAAAAAAAAAGAATTTTCTAATATGCTTCAAAATTTACGTCAACGTAACCCTGTTTTGACAACTAGGGATACGTTTCCCTGTTTAACATGCTATTAACATTTCTTATTAAGAACAATGCTGGAGATGAGTAGTCGAAATGAAATACGTGCGTTTAACGTCACTGCTTCAATTGGACGTTAAGTATTTTTATCCCATGACTTTTCATTAATGCCCCTGCGCTGTCATTTATATACCCTCGATAACGGCTTGGTTATAAACGGCACTAGCGGGCCTTATACAGTATTATTTACTGATAGCTATTTTAAATCAGTATATACGGGAAATCCACAGCACTGATTGGGTAAAAGCCTCAACGACGAGCTTCATACAGCCCGGTGCAATTTTTGACCTTGTAACATACATATTAATAACTATAAATGCATACAAATAACATTGGAAAAAATAGCCAAACACATCCACACTGAAAAATGAAGTTGCAGTAAATCCTAAATCACGATTCACTCCGTCAGAATCAGAAAAACATGTTCCACGTTCGGTGTCGCAGATAAAAGAAAATGCTTTTAAAAACATTAACAGCACAATGAAAAACAAGCAAAACAACGTCGAATTTATGTGATAAACATGTATTTGAAAAATTGAAACAATAAAACTCAAATGGAAAGTTCTCTATTTTTTTTACAACCTTGTCATCTTACGAGAAATATTACTCTCGGTCAGCGTAGCGACCTCGCATGTTCGGTCTATGCTTTTGACCTCGCATAAACTTTCTCGGGACAGATAGACAAGTTATTTTATGTTGTATTAATAACGCCCGCAAAAGTAGCCTTTTTGTATGTAGATTTATGCTTTCCGTATCCGCCCTGACATTTTTGACTATCAAAATTGTGGCTCCGAATGAGACAGAATTGCCAAGTTGACAAAGTAGCAAAAAACGGCAATAGCCGGTTAATAACGCCTTGGATAGAAATGCTCACGCTACGCTTGCACGGTTGCATTGCGATTCTGGGTATGGCGGCGCCAGAAGATTTCAGGCTTTACTAAATAACGCTTACTACTCCTTTCAGCAAATACGGACACTCAAGGCACCCTATGCAATAATTCAAATGTGGTTGGCTGCAGCGACATGACAAAAAGAAAATTGGCAGTCAAATCATTCATCTCCTACTGGATCTTATTGGGAAGGAAAAGTTCATATATTAGAGGTATTTATTTGACAACATATTTTTACAACAATGAGTACACTAAAGTTCGCATATAATCTTCCGAAGGTCCTCGTATCTAAACGAAAGGAAGTACATATTAAGCTCGTGGCCCAAAATGACTTCCTTACAAAAGTGTTCGCGACTTTTACCTCATCGGTAATAACACCATGGCCCACGACCGGGCAATGAATTATAGCAGCAACCTCTTTTCATGCATTCGAATTCTGTTATACCAGGATAGCCGCAGTCGTCACGTTCTGTTGCTTTGCGCAGACATTTTTCTAACGAAAATTCAACACAAACCAGCAGTAAAAACTTTAAGGATCGCGCATTATGTTATTTTGCGACGAATGTGGAGAGCGTACTTCTATGCTTACCTAGTCGGTGGTAGCACCACGGTCCACTTTGGTTTAGCAATTCACTATAACAACAGCCTTTCTTTTCGCATGCCCGCTTCGTTATGCCTGGATAACCACAATCATGACGTCTTGTTGCTGCTATTTTCCGGCATTTTTCTAAAATTACGGATGGAAGAGTACACAATGCTTTCAAAATACCTAATCAGTAAGAGCGGAACAACTTACCTTGCCTGTAATAACACCACGGTCCCTTTTCCTTGATCGCGTTGTAACAGCATCCTTTTTTGACGCAATCTGATTTGCTTATCCCAGGGTAACCACAATCTTCACGTTTGTTTGCTTCAATCATGGGACAGTTTGCTAGAGTATTTTGAGAAATAATTAGTGGCCCAAATTTTCAGTGTTAATGCCGAAAACATAGTCGAAAATTTACCTTTTCGATGATAACACCACGGGCCAGCCACCTTTAATTCGCCATAACAACATCCCTTTCTCAAGCAATCCAACGGACTAATTCCATGGTAGCCACAATCAACGCGCATTGACGCCTTTATGTTTCGACATTTTGCTATTACGAAACAAATTAGGTAGATTCACAACTAAAATGCAATGACAACCCCCTCAAGTGTAAGAAGCCGTATTACCTCCACATGTGTTTCAAAGCCTTGGGCAATGACTGGAAACGATTTTCTTTGAACAACTTAGCTGAAAAATTAAGAACAAATGCAATTTTTTTATTATTGCGGCGAAACATTGACGGCAATTGCAATGAAGAAGCATTAAAATACCTGTGGCCGCGGCAAAAGCCAAAACAACAAAACAAATCACGTAAATCTGATATTTCCTCATGATTCCGGCTCTTATTTCGTCGGTGCGCGAATCGTATTAGTCCAATTCATGTCAAAGCCTTCTTTATACGCTCTTTTCTCTCTAATTACTGTAATTAATGAGTGCTTATAATCAAGATGGCCGTTTACAAATTACAACGTAAATTCGCCTCCGGGGAAGATATTGTGCATGTAGCATTCACCGTTTAAACTCTTGTGGGTTTAGCTTTGAAATATGTTGACACGGTCTATGAAGATCATTGTTGATTGTTGAATAAACGGAAGGTTTTTATCGGAGTGGTGTAGGACTAGGGTGCACACGAATCACACACGAGTTATTCTTGTCTTCGGTGACCAAACCAACAATTCCCAATCATACATGCGTGTTATACTTTCAAGAGATCGTTCTTTCGCGGTGAAGGTGATATTCCCTTCAATTTCAATGAATATGAAACAAAAGAGCTAAATTCCATCAGAAGGATGCGTTGCCAATCCTAGATCATTGGATTGTTCATTATACGACGTTCTGACAATGTCTTGTTGTTTTAGATAACTCACATGTAGAAACTATTTTTGTTGCGTACTACATCACATCTAGAAGGTGTCCATTCACACAAGACACGGTCGATTTTGCGGATTTAAGTACCAATACGCGCTGCATCGTGCGCCTTTTTTGTCAGGGATGAAGAGATAAAAAAAAAGAATTTTCTAATATGCTTCAAAATTTACGTCAACGTAACCCTGTTTTGACAACTAGGGATACGTTTCCCTGTTTAACATGCTATTAACATTTCTTATTAAGAACAATGCTGGAGATGAGTAGTCGAAATGAAATACGTGCGTTTAACGTCACTGCTTCAATTGGACGTTAAGTATTTTTATCCCATGACTTTTCATTAATGCCCCTGCGCTGTCATTTATATACCCTCGATAACGGCTTGGTTATAAACGGCACTAGCGGGCCTTATACAGTATTATTTACTGATAGCTATTTTAAATCAGTATATACGGGAAATCCACAGCACTGATTGGGTAAAAGCCTCAACGACGAGCTTCATACAGCCCGGTGCAATTTTTGACCTTGTAACATACATATTAATAACTATAAATGCATACAAATAACATTGGAAAAAATAGCCAAACACATCCACACTGAAAAATGAAGTTGCAGTAAATCCTAAATCACGATTCACTCCGTCAGAATCAGAAAAACATGTTCCACGTTTGGTGTCGCAGATAAAAGAAAATGCTTTTAAAAACATTAACAGCACAATGAAAAACAAGCAAAACAACGTCGAATTTATGTGATAAACATGTATTTGAAAAATTGAAACAATAAAACTCAAATGGAAAGTTCTCTATTTTTTTTACAACCTTGTCATCTTACGAGAAATATTACTCTCGGTCAGCGTAGCGACCTCGCATGTTCGGTCTATGCTTTTGACCTCGCATAAACTTTCTCGGTACAGATAGACAAGTTATTTTATGTTGTATTAATAACGCCCGCAAAAGTAGCCTTTTTGTATTTAGATTTATGCTTTCCGTATCCGCCCTGACATTTTTGACTATCAAAATTGTGGCTCCGAATGAGACAGAATTGCCAAGTTGACAAAGTAGCAAAAAACGGCAATAGCCGGTTAATAACGCCTTGGATAGAAATGCTCACGCTACGCTTGCACGGTTGCATTGCGATTCTGGGTATGGCGGCGCCAGAAGAATTCAGGCTTTACTAAATAACGCTTACTACTCCTTTCAGCAAATACGGACACTCAAGGCACCCTATGCAATAATTCAAATGTGGTTGGCTGCAGCGACATGACAAAAAGAAAATTGGCAGTCAAATCATTCATCTCCTACTGGATCTTATTGGGAAGGAAAAGTTCATATATTAGAGGTATTTATTTGACAACATATTTTTACAACAATGAGTACACTAAAGTTCGCATATAATCTTCCGAAGGTCCTCGTATCTAAACGAAAGGAAGTACATATTAAGCTCGTGGCCCAAAATGACTTGCTTACAAAAGTGTTCGCGACTTTTACCTCATCGGTAATAACACCATGGCCCACGACCGGGCAATGAATTATAGCAGCAACCTCTTTTCATGCATTCGAATTCTGTTATACCAGGATAGCCGCAGTCGTCACGTTCTGTTGCTTTGCGCAGACATTTTTCTAACGAAAATTCAACACAAACCAGCAGTAAAAACTTTAAGGATCGCGCATTATGTTATTTTGCGACGAATGTGGAGAGCGTACTTCTATGCTTACCTAGTCGGTGGTAGCACCACGGTCCACTTTGGTTTAGCAATTCACTATAACAACAGCCTTTCTTCTCGCATGCCCGCTTCGTTATGCCTGGATAACCACAATCATGACGTCTTGTTGCTGCTATTTTCCGGCATTTTTCTAAAATTACGGATGGAAGAGTACACAATGCTTTCAAAATACCTAATCAGTAAGAGCGGAACAACTTACCTTGCCTGTAATAACACCACGGTCCCTTTTCCTTGATCGCGTTGTAACAGCATCCTTTTTTGACGCAATCTGATTTGCTTATCCCAGGGTAACCACAATCTTCACGTTTGTTTGCTTCAATCATGGGACAGTTTGCTAGAGTATTTTGAGAAATAATTAGTGGCCCAAATTGTCAGTGTTAATGCCGAAAACATAGTCGAAAATTTACCTTTTCGATGATAACACCACGGGCCAGCCACCTTTAATTCGCCATAACAACATCCCTTTCTCAAGCAATACAACGGACTAATTCCATGGTAGCCACAATCAACGCGCATTGACGCCTTTATGTTTCGACATTTTGCTATTACGAAACAAATTAGGTAGATTCACAACTAAAATGCAATGACAACCCCCTCAAGTGTAAGAAGCCGTATTACCTCCACATGTGTTGCAAAGCCTTGGGCAATGACTGGAAACGATTTTCTTTGAACAACTAGTTGATCTAACCACAGAGCACAAGATATTTCTGTTGCTGCAAACTCTTGTAGCTGAAAAATTAAGAACAAATGCAATTTTTTTATTATTGCGACGAAACATTGACGGCAATTGCAATGAAGAAGCATTAAAATACCTGTGGCAGCGGCAAAAGCCAAAACAACAAAACAAATCACGTAAATCTGATATTTCCTCATGATTCCGGCTCTTATTTCGTCGGTGCGCGAATCGTATTAGTCCAATTCATGTCAAAGCCTTCTTTATACGCTCTTTTCTCTCTAATTACTGTAATTAATGAGTGCTTATAATCAAGATGGCCGTTTACAAATTACAACGTAAATTCGCCTCCGGGGAAGATATTGTGCATGTAGCATTCACCGTTTAAACTCTTGTGGGTTTCGCTTTGAAATATGTTGACACGGTCTATGAAGATCATTGTTGATTGTTGAATAAACGGAAGGTTTTTATCGGAGTGGTGTAGGACTAGGGTGCACACGAATCACACACGAGTTATTCTTGTCTTCGGTGACCAAACCAACAATTCCCAATCATACATGCGTGTTATACTTTCAAGAGATCGTTCTTTCGCGGTGAAGGTGATATTCCCTTCAATTTCAATGAATATGAAACAAAAGAGCTAAATTCCATCAGAAGGATGCGTTGCCAATCCTAGATCATTGGATTGTTCATTATACGACGTTCTGACAATGTCTTGTTGTTTTAGATAACTCACATGTAGAAACTATTTTTGTTGCGTACTACATCACATCTAGAAGGTGTCCATTCACACAAGACACGGTCGATTTTGCGGATTTAAGTACCAATACGCGCTGCATCGTGCGCCTTTTTTGTCAGGGATGAAGAGATAAAAAAAAAGAATTTTCTAATATGCTTCAAAATTTACGTCAACGTAACCCTGTTTTGACAACTAGGGATACGTTTCCCTGTTTAACATGCTATTAACATTTCTTATTAAGAACAATGCTGGAGATGAATAGTCGAAATGAAATACGTGCGTTTAACGTCACTGCTTCAATTGGACGTTAAGTATTTTTATCCCATGACTTTTCATTAATGCCCCTGCGCTGTCATTTATATACCCTCGATAACGGCTTGGTTATAAACGGCACTAGCGGGCCTTATACAGTATTATTTACTGATAGCTATTTTAAATCAGTATATACGGGAAATCCACAGCACTGATTGGGTAAAAGCCTCAACGACGAGCTTCATACAGCCCGGTGCAATTTTTGACCTTGTAACATACATATTAATAACTATAAATGCATACAAATAACATTGGAAAAAATAGCCAAACACATCCACACTGAAAAATGAAGTTGCAGTAAATCCTAAATCACGATTCACTCCGTCAGAATCAGAAAAACATGTTCCACGTTTGGTGTCGCAGATAAAAGAAAATGCTTTTAAAAACATTAACAGCACAATGAAAAACAAGCAAAACAACGTCGAATTTATGTGATAAACATGTATTTGAAAAATTGAAACAATAAAACTCAAATGGAAAGTTCTCTATTTTTTTTACAACCTTGTCATCTTACGAGAAATATTACTCTCGGTCAGCGTAGCGACCTCGCATGTTCGGTCTATGCTTTTGACCTCGCATAAACTTTCTCGGTACAGATAGACAAGTTATTTTATGTTGTATTAATAACGCCCGCAAAAGTAGCCTTTTTGTATTTAGATTTATGCTTTCCGTATCCGCCCTGACATTTTTGACTATCAAAATTGTGGCTCCGAATGAGACAGAATTGCCAAGTTGACAAAGTAGCAAAAAACGGCAATAGCCGGTTAATAACGCCTTGGATAGAAATGCTCACGCTACGCTTGCACGGTTGCATTGCGATTCTGGGTATGGCGGCGCCAGAAGATTTCAGGCTTTACTAAATAACGCTTACTACTCCTTTCAGCAAATACGGACACTCAAGGCACCCTATGCAATAATTCAAATGTGGTTGGCTGCAGCGACATGACAAAAAGAAATTTGGCAGTCAAATCATTCATCTCCTACTGGATCTTATTGGGAAGGAAAAGTTCATATATTAGAGGTATTTATTTGACAACATATTTTTACAACAATGAGTACACTAAAGTTCGCATATAATCTTCCGAAGGTCCTCGTATCTAAACGAAAGGAAGTACATATTAAGCTCGTGGCCCGAAATGACTTGCTTACAAAAGTGTTCGCGACTTTTACCTCATCGGTAATAACACCATGGCCCACGACCGGGCAATGAATTATAGCAGCAACCTCTTTTCATGCATTCGAATTCTGTTATACCAGGATAGCCGCAGTCGTCACGTTCTGTTGCTTTGCGCAGACATTTTTGTAACGAAAATTCAACACAAACCAGCAGTAAAAACTTTAAGGATCGCGCATTATGTTATTTTGCGACGAATGTGGAGAGCGTACTTCTATGCTTACCTAGTCGGTGGTAGCACCACGGTCCACTTTGGTTTAGCAATTCACTATAACAACAGCCTTTCTTCTCGCATGCCCGCTTCGTTATGCCTGGATAACCACAATCATGACGTCTTGTTGCTGCTATTTTCCGGCATTTTTCTAAAATTACGGATGGAAGAGTACACAATGCTTTCAAAATACCTAATCAGTAAGAGCGGAACAACTTACCTTGCCTGTAATAACACCACGGTCCCTTTTCCTTGATCGCGTTGTAACAGCATCCTTTTTTGACGCAATCTGATTTGCTTATCCCAGGGTAACCACAATCTTCACGTTTGTTTGCTTCAATCATGGGACAGTTTGCTAGAGTATTTTGAGAAATAATTAGTGGCCCAAATTGTCAGTGTTAATGCCGAAAACATAGTCGAAAATTTACCTTTTCGATGATAACACCACGGGCCAGCCACCTTTAATTCGCCATAACAACATCCCTTTCTCAAGCAATCCAACGGACTAATTCCATGGTAGCCACAATCAACGCGCATTGACGCCTTTATGTTTCGACATTTTGCTATTACGAAACAAATTAGGTAGATTCACAACTAAAATGCAATGACAACCCCCTCAAGTGTAAGAAGCCGTATTACCTCCACATGTGTTGCAAAGCCTTGGGCAATGACTGGAAACGATTTTCTTTGAACAACTAGTTGATCTAACCACAGAGCACAAGATATTTCTGTTGCTGCAAACTCTTGTAGCTGAAAAATTAAGAACAAATGCAATTTTTTTATTATTGCGACGAAACATTGACGGCAATTGCAATGAAGAAGCATTAAAATACCTGTGGCAGCGGCAAAAGCCAAAACAACAAAACAAATCACGTAAATCTGATATTTCCTCATGATTCCGGCTCTTATTTCGTCGGTGCGCGAATCGTATTAGTCCAATTCATGTCAAAGCCTTCTTTATACGCTCTTTTCTCTCTAATTACTGTAATTAATGAGTGCTTATAATCAAGATGGCCGTTTACAAATTACAACGTAAATTCGCCTCCGGGGAAGATATTGTGCATGTAGCATTCACCGTTTAAACTCTTGTGGGTTTCGCTTTGAAATATGTTGACACGGTCTATGAAGATCATTGTTGATTGTTGAATAAACGGAAGGTTTTTATCGGAGTGGTGTAGGACTAGGGTGCACACGAATCACACACGAGTTATTCTTGTTTTCGGTGACCAAACCAACAATTCCCAATCATACATGCGTGTTATACTTTCAAGAGATCGTTCTTTCGCGGTGAAGGTGATATTCCCTTCAATTTCAATGAATATGAAACAAAAGAGCTAAATTCCATCAGAAGGATGCGTTGCCAATCCTAGATCATTGGATTGTTCATTATACGACGTTCTGACAATGTCTTGTTGTTTTAGATAACTCACATGTAGAAACTATTTTTGTTGCGTACTACATCACATCTAGAAGGTGTCCATTCACACAAGACACGGTCGATTTTGCGGATTTAAGTACCAATACGCGCTGCATCGTGCGCCTTTTTTGTCAGGGATGAAGAGATAAAAAAAAAGAATTTTCTAATATGCTTCAAAATTTACGTCAACGTAACCCTGTTTTGACAACTAGGGATACGTTTCCCTGTTTAACATGCTATTAACATTTCTTATTAAGAACAATGCTGGAGATGAATAGTCGAAATGAAATACATGCGTTTAACGTCACTGCTTCAATTGGACGTTAAGTATTTTTATCCCATGACTTTTCATTAATGCCCCTGCGCTGTCATTTATATACCCTCGATAACGGCTTGGTTATAAACGGCACTAGCGGGCCTTATACAGTATTATTTACTGATAGCCATTTTAAATCAGTATATACGGGAAATCCACAGCACTGATTGGGTAAAAGCCTCAACGACGAGCTTCATACAGCCCGGTGCAATTTTTGACCTTGTAACATACATATTAATAACTATAAATGCATACAAATAACATTGGAAAAAATAGCCAAACACATCCACACTGAAAAATGAAGTTGCAGTAAATCCTAAATCACGATTCACTCCGTCAGAATCAGAAAAACATGTTCCACGTTCGGTGTCGCAGATAAAAGAAAATGCTTTTAAAAACATTAACAGCACAATGAAAAACAAGCAAAACAACGTCGAATTTATGTGATAAACATGTATTTGAAAAATTGAAACAATAAAACTCAAATGGAAAGTTCTCTATTTTTTTTACAACCTTGTCATCTTACGAGAAATATTACTCTCGGTCAGCGTAGCGACCTCGCATGTTCGGTCTATGCTTTTGACCTCGCATAAACTTTCTCGGTACAGATAGACAAGTTATTTTATGTTGTATTAATAACGCCCGCAAAAGTAGCCTTTTTGTATTTAGATTTATGCTTTCCGTATCCGCCCTGACATTTTTGACTATCAAAATTGTGGCTCCGAATGAGACAGAATTGCCAAGTTGACAAAGTAGCAAAAAACGGCAATAGCCGGTTAATAACGCCTTGGATAGAAATGCTCACGCTACGCTTGCACGGTTGCATTGCGATTCTGGGTATGGCGGCGCCAGAAGAATTCAGGCTTTACTAAATAACGCTTACTACTCCTTTCAGCAAATACGGACACTCAAGGCACCCTATGCAATAATTCAAATGTGGTTGGCTGCAGCGACATGACAAAAAGAAAATTGGCAGTCAAATCATTCATCTCCTACTGGATCTTATTGGGAAGGAAAAGTTCATATATTTAGAGGTATTTATTTGACAACATATTTTTACAACAATGAGTACACTAAAGTTCGCATATAATCTTCCGAAGGTCCTCGTATCTAAACGAAAGGAAGTACATATTAAGCTCGTGGCCCGAAATGACTTGCTTACAAAAGTGTTCGCGACTTTTACCTCATCGGTAATAACACCATGGCCCACGACCGGGCAATGAATTATAGCAGCAACCTCTTTTCATGCATTCGAATTCTGTTATACCAGGATAGCCGCAGTCGTCACGTTCTGTTGCTTTGCGCAGACATTTTTCTAACGAAAATTCAACACAAACCAGCAGTAAAAACTTTAAGGATCGCGCATTATGTTATTTTGCGACGAATGTGGAGAGCGTACTTCTATGCTTACCTAGTCGGTGGTAGCACCACGGTCCACTTTGGTTTAGCAATTCACTATAACAACAGCCTTTCTTCTCGCATGCCCGCTTCGTTATGCCTGGATAACCACAATCATGACGTCTTGTTGCTGCTATTTTCCGGCATTTTTCTAAAATTACGGATGGAAGAGTACACAATGCTTTCAAAATACCTAATCAGTAAGAGCGGAACAACTTACCTTGCCTGTAATAACACCACGGTCCCTTTTCCTTGATCGCGTTGTAACAGCATCCTTTTTTGACGCAATCTGATTTGCTTATCCCAGGGTAACCACAATCTTCACGTTTGTTTGCTTCAATCATGGGACAGTTTGCTAGAGTATTTTGAGAAATAATTAGTGGCCCAAATTGTCAGTGTTAATGCCGAAAACATAGTCGAAAATTTACCTTTTCGATGATAACACCACGGGCCAGCCACCTTTAATTCGCCATAACAACATCCCTTTCTCAAGCAATCCAACGGACTAATTCCATGGTAGCCACAATCAACGCGCATTGACGCCTTTATGTTTCGACATTTTGCTATTACGAAACAAATTAGGTAGATTCACAACTAAAATGCAATGACAACCCCCTCAAGTGTAAGAAGCCGTATTACCTCCACATGTGTTGCAAAGCCTTGGGCAATGACTGGAAACGATTTTCTTTGAACAACTAGTTGATCTAACCACAGAGCACAAGATATTTCTGTTGCTGCAAACTCTTGTAGCTGAAAAATTAAGAACAAATGCAATTTTTTTATTATTGCGACGAAACATTGACGGCAATTGCAATGAAGAAGCATTAAAATACCTGTGGCAGCGGCAAAAGCCAAAACAACAAAACAAATCACGTAAATCTGATATTTCCTCATGATTCCGGCTCTTATTTCGTCGGTGCGCGAATCGTATTAGTCCAATTCATGTCAAAGCCTTCTTTATACGCTCTTTTCTCTCTAATTACTGTAATTAATGAGTGCTTATAATCAAGATGGCCGTTTACAAATTACAACGTAAATTCGCCTCCGGGGAAGATATTGTGCATGTAGCATTCACCGTTTAAACTCTTGTGGGTTTCGCTTTGAAATATGTTGACACGGTCTATGAAGATCATTGTTGATTGTTGAATAAACGGAAGGTTTTTATCGGAGTGGTGTAGGACTAGGGTGCACACGAATCACACACGAGTTATTCTTGTTTTCGGTGACCAAACCAACAATTCCCAATCATACATGCGTGTTATACTTTCAAGAGATCGTTCTTTCGCGGTGAAGGTGATATTCCCTTCAATTTCAATGAATATGAAACAAAAGAGCTAAATTCCATCAGAAGGATGCGTTGCCAATCCTAGATCATTGGATTGTTCATTATACGACGTTCTGACAATGTCTTGTTGTTTTAGATAACTCACATGTAGAAACTATTTTTGTTGCGTACTACATCACATCTAGAAGGTGTCCATTCACACAAGACACGGTCGATTTTGCGGATTTAAGTACCAATACGCGCTGCATCGTGCGCCTTTTTTGTCAGGGATGAAGAGATAAAAAAAAAGAATTTTCTAATATGCTTCAAAATTTACGTCAACGTAACCCTGTTTTGACAACTAGGGATACGTTTCCCTGTTTAACATGCTATTAACATTTCTTATTAAGAACAATGCTGGAGATGAGTAGTCGAAATGAAATACGTGCGTTTAACGTCACTGCTTCAATTGGACGTTAAGTATTTTTATCCCATGACTTTTCATTAATGCCCCTGCGCTGTCATTTATATACCCTCGATAAAGGCTTGGTTATAAACGGCACTAGCGGGCCTTATACAGTATTATTTACTGATAGCTATTTTAAATCAGTATATACGGGAAATCCACAGCACTGATTGGGTAAAAGCCTCAACGACGAGCTTCATACAGCCCGGTGCAATTTTTGACCTTGTAACATACATATTAATAACTATAAATGCATACAAATAACATTGGAAAAAATAGCCAAACACATCCACACTGAAAAATGAAGTTGCAGTAAATCCTAAATCACGATTCACTCCGTCAGAATCAAAAAAACATGTTCCACGTTCGGTGTCGCAGATAAAAGAAAATGCTTTTAAAAACATTAACAGCACAATGAAAAACAAGCAAAACAACGTCGAATTTATGTGATAAACATGTATTTGAAAAATTGAAACAATAAAACTCAAATGGAAAGTTCTCTATTTTTTTTACAACCTTGTCATCTTACGAGAAATATTACTCTCGGTCAGCGTAGCGACCTCGCATGTTCGGTCTATGCTTTTGACCTCGCATAAACTTTCTCGGTACAGATAGACAAGTTATTTTATGTTGTATTAATAACGCCCGCAAAAGTAGCCTTTTTGTATTTAGATTTATGCTTTCCGTATCCGCCCTGACATTTTTGACTATCAAAATTGTGGCTCCGAATGAGACAGAATTGCCAAGTTGACAAAGTAGCAAAAAACGGCAATAGCCGGTTAATAACGCCTTGGATAGAAATGCTCACGCTACGCTTGCACGGTTGCATTGCGATTCTGGGTATGGCGGCGCCAGAAGATTTCAGGCTTTACTAAATAACGCTTACTACTCCTTTCAGCAAATACGGACACTCAAGGCACCCTATGCAATAATTCAAATGTGGTTGGCTGCAGCGACATGACAAAAAGAAAATTGGCAGTCAAATCATTCATCTCATACTGGATCTTATTGGGAAGGAAAAGTTCATATATTAGAGGTATTTATTTGACAACATATTTTTACAACAATGAGTACACTAAAGTTCGCATATAATCTTCCGAAGGTCCTCGTATCTAAACGAAAGGAAGTACATATTAAGCTCGTGGCCCGAAATGACTTGCTTACAAAAGTGTTCGCGACTTTTACCTCATCGGTAATAACACCATGGCCCACGACCGGGCAATGAATTATAGCAGCAACCTCTTTTCATGCATTCGAATTCTGTTATACCAGGATAGCCGCAGTCGTCACGTTCTGTTGCTTTGCGCAGACATTTTTCTAACGAAAATTCAACACAAACCAGCAGTAAAAACTTTAAGGATCGCGCATTATGTTATTTTGCGACGAATGTGGAGAGCGTACTTCTATGCTTACCTAGGCGGTGGTAGCACCACGGTCCACTTTGGTTTAGCAATTCACTATAACAACAGCCTTTCTTTTCGCATGCCCGCTTCGTTATGCCTGGATAACCACAATCATGACGTCTTGTTGCTGCTATTTTCCGGCATTTTTCTAAAATTACGGATGGAAGAGTACACAATGCTTTCAAAATACCTAATCACTAAGAGCGGAACAACTTACCTTGCCTGTAATAACACCACGGTCCCTTTTCCTTGATCGCGTTGTAACAGCATCCTTTTTTGACGCAATCTGATTTGCTTATCCCAGGGTAACCACAATCTTCACGTTTGTTTGCTTCAATCATGGGACAGTTTGCTAGAGTATTTTGAGAAATAATTAGTGGCCCAAATTGTCAGTGTTAATGCCGAAAACATAGTCGAAAATTTACCTTTTCGATGATAACACCACGGGCCAGCCACCTTTAATTCGCCATAACAACATCCCTTTCTCAAGCAATCCAACGGACTAATTCCATGGTAGCCACAATCAACGCGCATTGACGCCTTTATGTTTCGACATTTTGCTATTACGAAACAAATTAGGTAGATTCACAACTAAAATGCAATGACAACCCCCTCAAGTGTAAGAAGCCGTATTACCTCCACATGTGTTGCAAAGCCTTGGGCAATGACTGGAAACGATTTTCTTTGAACAACTAGTTGATCTAACCACAGAGCACAAGATATTTCTGTTGCTGCAAACTCTTGTAGCTGAAAAATTAAGAACAAATGCAATTTTTTTATTATTGCGACGAAACATTGACGGCAATTGCAATGAAGAAGCATTAAAATACCTGTGGCAGCGGCAAAAGCCAAAACAACAAAACAAATCACGTAAATCTGATATTTCCTCATGATTCCGGCTCTTATTTCGTCGGTGCGCGAATCGTATTAGTCCAATTCATGTCAAAGCCTTCTTTATACGCTCTTTTCTCTCTAATTACTGTAATTAATGAGTGCTTATAATCAAGATGGCCGTTTACAAATTACAACGTAAATTCGCCTCCGGGGAAGATATTGTGCATGTAGCATTCACCGTTTAAACTCTTGTGGGTTTCGCTTTGAAATATGTTGACACGGTCTATGAAGATCATTGTTGATTGTTGAATAAACGGAAGGTTTTTATCGGAGTGGTGTAGGACTAGGGTGCACACGAATCACACACGAGTTATTCTTGTCTTCGGTGACCAAACCAACAATTCCCAATCATACATGCGTGTTATACTTTCAAGAGATCGTTCTTTCGCGGTGAAGGTGATATTCCCTTCAATTTCAATGAATATGAAACAAAAGAGCTAAATTCCATCAGAAGGATGCGTTGCCAATCCTAGATCATTGGATTGTTCATTATACGACGTTCTGACAATGTCTTGTTGTTTTAGATAACTCACATGTAGAAACTATTTTTGTTGCGTACTACATCACATCTAGAAGGTGTCCATTCACACAAGACACGGTCGATTTTGCGGATTTAAGTACCAATACGCGCTGCATCGTGCGCCTTTTTTGTCAGGGATGAAGAGATAAAAAAAAAGAATTTTCTAATATGCTTCAAAATTTACGTCAACGTAACCCTGTTTTGACAACTAGGGATACGTTTCCCTGTTTAACATGCTATTAACATTTCTTATTAAGAACAATGCTGGAGATGAGTAGTCGAAATGAAATACGTGCGTTTAACGTCACTGCTTCACTTGGACGTTAAGTATTTTTATCCCATGACTTTTCATTAATGCCCCTGCGCTGTCATTTATATACCCTCGATAACGGCTTGGTTATAAACGGCACTAGCGGGCCTTATACAGTATTATTTACTGATAGCTATTTTAAATCAGTATATACGGGAAATCCACAGCACTGATTGGGTAAAAGCCTCAACGACGAGCTTCATACAGCCCGGTGCAATTTTTGACCTTGTAACATACATATTAATAACTATAAATGCATACAAATAACATTGGAAAAAATAGCCAAACACATCCACACTGAAAAATGAAGTTGCAGTAAATCCTAAATCACGATTCACTCCGTCAGAATCAGAAAAACATGTTCCACGTTCGGTGTCGCAGATAAAAGAAAATGCTTTTAAAAACATTAACAGCACAATGAAAAACAAGCAAAACAACGTCGAATTTATGTGATAAACATGTATTTGAAAAATTGAAACAATAAAACTCAAATGGAAAGTTCTCTATTTTTTTTACAACCTTGTCATCTTACGAGAAATATTACTCTCGGTCAGCGTAGCGACCTCGCATGTTCGGTCTATGCTTTTGACCTCGCATAAACTTTCTCGGTACAGATAGACAAGTTATTTTATGTTGTATTAATAACGCCCGCAAAAGTAGCCTTTTTGTATTTAGATTTATGCTTTCCGTATCCGCCCTGACATTTTTGACTATCAAAATTGTGGCTCCGAATGAGACAGAATTGCCAAGTTGACAAAGTAGCAAAAAACGGCAATAGTCGGTTAATAACGCCTTGGATAGAAATGCTCACGCTACGCTTGCACGGTTGCATTGCGATTCTGGGTATGGCGGCGCCAGAAGATTTCAGGCTTTACTAAATAACGCTTACTACTCCTTTCAGCAAATACGGACACTCAAGGCACCCTATGCAATAATTCAAATGTGGTTGGCTGCAGCGACATGACAAAAAGAAAATTGGCAGTCAAATCATTCATCTCCTACTGGATCTTATTGGGAAGGAAAAGTTCATATATTAGAGGTATTTATTTGACAACATATTTTTACAACAATGAGTACACTAAAGTTCGCATATAATCTTCCCAAGGTCCTCGTATCTAAACGAAAGGAAGTACATATTAAGCTCGTGGCCCGAAATGACTTGCTTACAAAAGTGTTCGCGACTTTTACCTCATCGGTAATAACACCATGGCCCACGACCGGGCAATGAATTATAGCAGCAACCTCTTTTCATGCATTCGAATTCTGTTATACCAGGATAGCCGCAGTCGTCACGTTCTGTTGCTTTGCGCAGACATTTTTCTAACGAAAATTCAACACAAACCAGCAGTAAAAACTTTAAGGATCGCGCATTATGTTATTTTGCGACGAATGTGGAGAGCGTACTTCTATGCTTACCTAGGCGGTGGTAGCACCACGGTCCACTTTGGTTTAGCAATTCACTATAACAACAGCCTTTCTTTTCGCATGCCCGCTTCGTTATGCCTGGATAACCACAATCATGACGTCTTGTTGCTGCTATTTTCCGGCATTTTTCTAAAATTACGGATGGAAGAGTACACAATGCTTTCAAAATACCTAATCAGTAAGAGCGGAACAACTTACCTTGCCTGTAATAACACCACGGTCCCTTTTCCTTGATCGCGTTGTAACAGCATCCTTTTTTGACGCAATCTGATTTGCTTATCCCAGGGTAACCACAATCTTCACGTTTGTTTGCTTCAATCATGGGACAGTTTGCTAGAGTATTTTGAGAAATAATTAGTGGCCCAAATTGTCAGTGTTAATGCCGAAAACATAGTCGAAAATTTACCTTTTCGATGATAACACCACGGGCCAGCCACCTTTAATTCGCCATAACAACATCCCTTTCTCAAGCAATCCAACGGACTAATTCCATGGTAGCCACAATCAACGCGCATTGACGCCTTTATGTTTCGACATTTTGCTATTACGAAACAAATTAGGTAGATTCACAACTAAAATGCAATGACAACCCCCTCAAGTGTAAGAAGCCGTATTACCTCCACATGTGTTGCAAAGCCTTGGGCAATGACTGGAAACGATTTTCTTTGAACAACTAGTTGATCTAACCACAGAGCACAAGATATTTCTGTTGCTGCAAACTCTTGTAGCTGAAAAATTAAGAACAAATGCAATTTTTTTATTATTGCGACGAAACATTGACGGCAATTGCAATGAAGAAGCATTAAAATACCTGTGGCAGCGGCAAAAGCCAAAACAACAAAACAAATCACGTAAATCTGATATTTCCTCATGATTCCGGCTCTTATTTCGTCGGTGCGCGAATCGTATTAGTCCAATTCATGTTAAAGCCTTCTTTATACGCTCTTTTCTCTCTAATTACTGTAATTAATGAGTGCTTATAATCAAGATGGCCGTTTACAAATTACAACGTAAATTCGCCTCCGGGGAAGATATTGTGCATGTAGCATTCACCGTTTAAACTCTTGTGGGTTTCGCTTTGAAATATGTTGACACGGTCTATGAAGATCATTGTTGATTGTTGAATAAACGGAAGGTTTTTATCGGAGTGGTGTAGGACTAGGGTGCACACGAATCACACACGAGTTATTCTTGTCTTCGGTGACCAAACAAACAATTCCCAATCATACATGCGTGTTATACTTTCAAGAGATCGTTCTTTCGCGGTGAAGGTGATATTCCCTTCAATTTCAATGAATATAAAACAAAAGAGCTAAATTCAATCAGAAGGATGCGTTGCCAATCCTAGATCATTGGATTGTTCATTATACGACGTTCTGACAATGTCTTGTTGTTTTAGATAACTCACATGTAGAAACTATTTTTGTTGCGTACTACATCACATCTAGAAGGTGTCCATTCACACAAGACACGGTCGATTTTGCGGATTTAAGTACCAATACGCGCTGCATCGTGCGCCTTTTTTGTCAGGGATGAAGAGATAAAAAAAAAGAATTTTCTAATATGCTTCAAAATTTACGTCAACGTAACCCTGTTTTGACAACTAGGGATACGTTTCCCTGTTTAACATGCTATTAACATTTCTTATTAAGAACAATGCTGGAGATGAGTAGTCGAAATGAAATACGTGCGTTTAACGTCACTGCTTCAATTGGACGTTAAGTATTTTTATCCCATGACTTTTCATTAATGCCCCTGCGCTGTCATTTATATACCCTCGATAACGGCTTGGTTATAAACGGCACTAGCGGGCCTTATACAGTATTATTTACTGATAGCTATTTTAAATCAGTATATACGGGAAATCCACAGCACTGATTGGGTAAAAGCCCCAACGACGAGCTTCATACAGCCCGGTGCAATTTTTGACCTTGTAACATACATATTAATAACTATAAATGCATACAAATAACATTGGAAAAAATAGCCAAACACATCCACACTGAAAAATGAAGTTGCAGTAAATCCTAAATCACGATTCACTCCGTCAGAATCAGAAAAACATGTTCCACGTTCGGTGTCGCAGATAAAAGAAAATGCTTTTAAAAACATTAACAGCACAATGAAAAACAAGCAAAACAACGTCGAATTTATGTGATAAACATGTATTTGAAAAATTGAAACAATAAAACTCAAATGGAAAGTTCTCTATTTTTTTTACAACCTTGTCATCTTACGAGAAATATTACTCTCGGTCAGCGTAGCGACCTCGCATGTTCGGTCTATGCTTTTGACCTCGCATAAACTTTCTCGGTACAGATAGACAAGTTATTTTATGTTGTATTAATAACGCCCGCAAAAGTAGCCTTTTTGTATTTAGATTTATGCTTTCCGTATCCGCCCTGACATTTTTGACTATCAAAATTGTGGCTCCGAATGAGACAGAATTGCCAAGTTGACAAAGTAGCAAAAAACGGCAATAGTCGGTTAATAACGCCTTGGATAGAAATGCTCACGCTACGCTTGCACGGTTGCATTGCGATTCTGGGTATGGCGGCGCCAGAAGATTTCAGGCTTTACTAAATAACGCTTACTACTCCTTTCAGCAAATACGGACACTCAAGGCACCCTATGCAATAATTCAAATGTGGTTGGCTGCAGCGACATGACAAAAAGAAAATTGGCAGTCAAATCATTCATCTCCTACTGGATCTTATTGGGAAGGAAAAGTTCATATATTAGAGGTATTTATTTGACAACATATTTTTACAACAATGAGTACACTAAAGTTCGCATATAATCTTCCCAAGGTCCTCGTATCTAAACGAAAGGAAGTACATATTAAGCTCGTGGCCCGAAATGACTTGCTTACAAAAGTGTTCGCGACTTTTACCTCATCGGTAATAACACCATGGCCCACGACCGGGCAATGAATTATAGCAGCAACCTCTTTTCATGCATTCGAATTCTGTTATACCAGGATAGCCGCAGTCGTCACGTTCTGTTGCTTTGCGCAGACATTTTTCTAACGAAAATTCAACACAAACCAGCAGTAAAAACTTTAAGGATCGCGCATTATGTTATTTTGCGACGAATGTGGAGAGCGTACTTCTATGCTTACCTAGGCGGTGGTAGCACCACGGTCCACTTTGGTTTAGCAATTCACTATAACAACAGCCTTTCTTCTCGCATGCCCGCTTCGTTATGCCTGGATAACCACAATCATGACGTCTTGTTGCTGCTATTTTCCGGCATTTTTCTAAAATTACGGATGGAAGAGTACACAATGCTTTCAAAATACCTAATCAGTAAGAGCGGAACAACTTACCTTGCCTGTAATAACACCACGGTCCCTTTTCCTTGATCGCGTTGTAACAGCATCCTTTTTTGACGCAATCTGATTTGCTTATCCCAGGGTAACCACAATCTTCACGTTTGTTTGCTTCAATCATGGGACAGTTTGCTAGAGTATTTTGAGAAATAATTAGTGGCCCAAATTGTCAGTGTTAATGCCGAAAACATAGTCGAAAATTAACCTTTTCGATGATAACACCACGGGCCAGCCACCTTTAATTCGCCATAACAACATCCCTTTCTCAAGCAATCCAACGGACTAATTCCATGGTAGCCACAATCAACGCGCATTGACGCCTTTATGTTTCGACATTTTGCTATTACGAAACAAATTAGGTAGATTCACAACTAAAATGCAATGACAACCCCCTCAAGTGTAAGAAGCCGTATTACCTCCACATGTGTTGCAAAGCCTTGGGCAATGACTGGAAACGATTTTCTTTGAACAACTAGTTGATCTAACCACAGAGCACAAGATATTTCTGTTGCTGCAAACTCTTGTAGCTGAAAAATTAAGAACAAATGCAATTTTTTTATTATTGCGACGAAACATTGACGGCAATTGCAATGAAGAAGCATTAAATTACCTGTGGCAGCGGCAAAAGCCAAAACAACAAAACAAATCACGTAAATCTGATATTTCCTCATGATTCCGGCTCTTATTTCGTCGGTGCGCGAATCGTATTAGTCCAATTCATGTTAAAGCCTTCTTTATACGCTCTTTTCTCTCTAATTACTGTAATTAATGAGTGCTTATAATCAAGATGGCCGTTTACAAATTACAACGTAAATTCGCCTCCGGGGAAGATATTGTGCATGTAGCATTCACCGTTTAAACTCTTGTGGGTTTCGCTTTGAAATATGTTGACACGGTCTATGAAGATCATTGTTGATTGTTGAATAAACGGAAGGTTTTTATCGGAGTGGTGTAGGACTAGGGTGCACACGAATCACACACGAGTTATTCTTGTCTTCGGTGACCAAACCAACAATTCCCAATCATACATGCGTGTTATACTTTCAAGAGATCGTTCTTTCGCGGTGAAGGTGATATTCCCTTCAATTTCAATGAATATGAAACAAAAGAGCTAAATTCCATCAGAAGGATGCGTTGCCAATCCTAGATCATTGGATTGTTCATTATACGACGTTCTGACAATGTCTTGTTGTTTTAGATAACTCACATGTAGAAACTATTTTTGTTGCGTACTACATCACATCTAGAAGGTGTCCATTCACACAAGACACGGTCGATTTTGCGGATTTAAGTACCAATACGCGCTGCATCGTGCGCCTTTTTTGTCAGGGATGAAGAGATAAAAAAAAAGAATTTTCTAATATGCTTCAAAATTTACGTCAACGTAACCCTGTTTTGACAACTAGGGATACGTTTCCCTGTTTAACATGCTATTAACATTTCTTATTAAGAACAATGCTGGAGATGAGTAGTCGAAATGAAATACGTGCGTTTAACGTCACTGCTTCAATTGGACGTTAAGTATTTTTATCCCATGACTTTTCATTAATGCCCCTGCGCTGTCACTTATATACCCTCGATAACGGCTTGGTTATAAACGGCACTAGCGGGCCTTATACAGTATTATTTACTGATAGCTATTTTAAATCAGTATATACGGGAAATCCACAGCACTGATTGGGTAAAAGCCTCAACGACGAGCTTCATACAGCCCGGTGCAATTTTTGACCTTGTAACATACATATTAATAACTATAAATGCATACAAATAACATTGGAAAAAATAGCCAAACACATCCACACTGAAAAATGAAGTTGCAGTAAATCCTAAATCACGATTCACTCCGTCAGAATCAGAAAAACATGTTCCACGTTCGGTGTCGCAGATAAAAGAAAATGCTTTTAAAAACATTAACAGCACAATGAAAAACAAGCAAAACAACGTCGAATTTATGTGATAAACATGTATTTGAAAAATTGAAACAATAAAACTCAAATGGAAAGTTCTCTATTTTTTTTACAACCTTGTCATCTTACGAGAAATATTACTCTCGGTCAGCGTAGCGACCTCGCATGTTCGGTCTATGCTTTTGACCTCGCATAAACTTTCTCGGTACAGATAGACAAGTTATTTTATGTTGTATTAATAACGCCCGCAAAAGTAGCCTTTTTGTATTTAGATTTATGCTTTCCGTATCCGCCCTGACATTTTTGACTATCAAAATTGTGGCTCCGAATGAGACAGAATTGCCAAGTTGACAATGTAGCAAAAAACGGCAATAGTCGGTTAATAACGCCTTGGATAGAAATGCTCACGCTACGCTTGCACGGTTGAATTGCGATTCTGGGTATGGCGGCGCCAGAAGATTTCAGGCTTTACTAAATAACTCTTACTACTCCTTTCAGCAAATACGGACACTCAAGGCACCCTATGCAATAATTCAAATGTGGTTGGCTGCAGCGACATGACAAAAAGAAAATTGGCAGTCAAATCATTCATCTCCTACTGGATCTTATTGGGAAGGAAAAGTTCATATATTAGAGGTATTTATTTGACAACATATTTTTACAACAATGAGTACACTAAAGTTCGCATATAATCTTCCCAAGGTCCTCGTATCTAAACGAAAGGAAGTACATATTAAGCTCGTGGCCCGAAATGACTTGCTTACAAAAGTGTTCGCGACTTTTACCTCATCGGTAATAACACCATGGCCCACGACCGGGCAATGAATTATAGCAGCAACCTCTTTTCATGCATTCGAATTCTGTTATACCAGGATAGCCGCAGTCGTCACGTTCTGTTGCTTTGCGCAGACATTTTTCTAACGAAAATTCAACACAAACCAGCAGTAAAAACTTTAAGGATCGCGCATTATGTTATTTTGCGACGAATGTGGAGAGCGTACTTCTATGCTTACCTAGGCGGTGGTAGCACCACGGTCCACTTTGGTTTAGCAATTCACTATAACAACAGCCTTTCTTTTCGCATGCCCGCTTCGTTATGCCTGGATAACCACAATCATGACGTCTTGTTGCTGCTATTTTCCGGCATTTTTCTAAAATTACGGATGGAAGAGTACACAATGCTTTCAAAATACCTAATCAGTAAGAGCGGAACAACTTACCTTGCCTGTAATAACACCACGGTCCCTTTTCCTTGATCGCGTTGTAACAGCATCCTTTTTTGACGCAATCTGATTTGCTTATCCCAGGGTAACCACAATCTTCACGTTTGTTTGCTTCAATCATGGGACAGTTTGCTAGAGTATTTTGAGAAATAATTAGTGGCCCAAATTGTCAGTGTTAATGCCGAAAACATAGTCGAAAATTTACCTTTTCGATGATAACACCACGGGCCAGCCACCTTTAATTCGCCATAACAACATCCCTTTCTCAAGCAATCCAACGGACTAATTCCATGGTAGCCACAATCAACGCGCATTGACGCCTTTATGTTTCGACATTTTGCTATTACGAAACAAATTAGGTAGATTCACAACTAAAATGCAATGACAACCCCCTCAAGTGTAAGAAGCCGTATTACCTCCACATGTGTTGCAAAGCCTTGGGCAATGACTGGAAACGATTTTCTTTGAACAACTAGTTGATCTAACCACAGAGCACAAGATATTTCTGTTGCTGCAAACTCTTGTAGCTGAAAAATTAAGAACAAATGCAATTTTTTTATTATTGCGACGAAACATTGACGGCAATTGCAATGAAGAAGCATTAAAATACCTGTGGCAGCGGCAAAAGCCAAAACAACAAAACAAATCACGTAAATCTGATATTTCCTCATGATTCCGGCTCTTATTTCGTCGGTGCGCGAATCGTATTAGTCCAATTCATGTTAAAGCCTTCTTTATACGCTCTTTTCTCTCTAATTACTGTAATTAATGAGTGCTTATAATCAAGATGGCCGTTTACAAATTACAACGTAAATTCGCCTCCGGGGAAGATATTGTGCATGTAGCATTCACCGTTTAAACTCTTGTGGGTTTCGCTTTGAAATATGTTGACACGGTCTATGAAGATCATTGTTGATTGTTGAATAAACGGAAGGTTTTTATCGGAGTGGTGTAGGACTAGGGTGCACACGAATCACACACGAGTTATTCTTGTCTTCGGTGACCAAACCAACAATTCCCAATCATACATGCGTGTTATACTTTCAAGAGATCGTTCTTTCGCGGTGAAGGTGATATTCCCTTCAATTTCAATGAATATGAAACAAAAGAGCTAAATTCCATCAGAAGGATGCGTTGCCAATCCTAGATCATTGGATTGTTCATTATACGACGTTCTGACAATGTCTTGTTGTTTTAGATAACTCACATGTAGAAACTATTTTTGTTGCGTACTACATCACATCTAGAAGGTGTCCATTCACACAAGACACGGTCGATTTTGCGGATTTAAGTACCAATACGCGCTGCATCGTGCGCCTTTTTTGTCAGGGATGAAGAGATAAAAAAAAAGAATTTTCTAATATGCTTCAAAATTTACGTCAACGTAACCCTGTTTTGACAACTAGGGATACGTTTCCCTGTTTAACATGCTATTAACATTTCTTATTAAGAACAATGCTGGAGATGAGTAGTCGAAATGAAATACGTGCGTTTAACGTCACTGCTTCAATTGGACGTTAAGTATTTTTATCCCATGACTTTTCATTAATGCCCCTGCGCTGTCATTTATATACCCTCGATAACGGCTTGGTTATAAACGGCACTAGCGGGCCTTATACAGTATTATTTACTGATAGCTATTTTAAATCAGTATATACGGGAAATCCACAGCACTGATTGGGTAAAAGCCTCAACGACGAGCTTCATACAGCCCGGTGCAATTTTTGACCTTGTAACATACATATTAATAACTATAAATGCATACAAATAACATTGGAAAAAATAGCCAAACACATCCACACTGAAAAATGAAGTTGCAGTAAATCCTAAATCACGATTCACTCCGTCAGAATCAGAAAAACATGTTCCACGTTCGGTGTCGCAGATAAAAGAAAATGGTTTTAAAAACATTAACAGCACAATGAAAAACAAGCAAAACAACGTCGAATTTATGTGATAAACATGTATTTGAAAGATTGAAACAATAAAACTCAAATGGAAAGTTCTCTATTTTTTTTACAACCTTGTCATCTTACGAGAAATATTACTCTCGGTCAGCGTAGCGACCTCGCATGTTCGGTCTATGCTTTTGACCTCGCATAAACTTTCTCGGTACAGATAGACAAGTTATTTTATGTTGTATTAATAACGCCCGCAAAAGTAGCCTTTTTGTATTTAGATTTATGCTTTCCGTATCCGCCCTGACATTTTTGACTATCAAAATTGTGGCTCCGAATGAGACAGAATTGCCAAGTTGACAAAGTAGCAAAAAACGGCAATAGTCGGTTAATAACGCCTTGGATAGAAATGCTCACGCTACGCTTGCACGGTTGCATTGCGATTCTGGGTATGGCGGCGCCAGAAGATTTCAGGCTTTACTAAATAACGCTTACTACTCCTTTCAGCAAATACGGACACTCAAGGCACCCTATGCAATAATTCAAATGTGGTTGGCTGCAGCGACATGACAAAAAGAAAATTGGCAGTCAAATCATTCATCTCCTACTGGATCTTATTGGGAAGGAAAAGTTCATATATTAGAGGTATTTATTTGACAACATATTTTTACAACAATGAGTACACTAAAGTTCGCATATAATCTTCCCAAGGTCCTCGTATCTAAACGAAAGGAAGTACATATTAAGCTCGTGGCCCGAAATGACTTGCTTACAAAAGTGTTCGCTACTTTTACCTCATCGGTAATAACACCATGGCCCACGACCGGGCAATGAATTATAGCAGCAACCTCTTTTCATGCATTCGAATTCTGTTATACCAGGATAGCCGCAGTCGTCACGTTCTGTTGCTTTGCGCAGACATTTTTCTAACGAAAATTCAACACAAACCAGCAGTAAAAACTTTAAGGATCGCGCATTATGTTATTTTGCGACGAATGTGGAGAGCGTACTTCTATGCTTACCTAGGCGGTGGTAGCACCACGGTCCACTTTGGTTTAGCAATTCACTATAACAACAGCCTTTCTTTTCGCATGCCCGCTTCGTTATGCCTGGATAACCACAATCATGACGTCTTGTTGCTGCTATTTTCCGGCATTTTTCTAAAATTACGGATGGAAGAGTACACAATGCTTTCAAAATACCTAATCAGTAAGAGCGGAACAACTTACCTTGCCTGTAATAACACCACGGTCCCTTTTCCTTGATCGCGTTGTAACAGCATCCTTTTTTGACGCAATCTGATTTGCTTATCCCAGGGTAACCACAATCTTCACGTTTGTTTGCTTCAATCATGGGACAGTTTGCTAGAGTATTTTGAGAAATAATTAGTGGCCCAAATTGTCAGTGTTAATGCCGAAAACATAGTCGAAAATTTACCTTTTCGATGATAACACCACGGGCCAGCCACCTTTAATTCGCCATAACAACATCCCTTTCTCAAGCAATCCAACGGACTAATTCCATGGTAGCCACAATCAACGCGCATTGACGCCTTTATGTTTCGACATTTTGCTATTACGAAACAAATTAGGTAGATTCACAACTAAAATGCAATGACAACCCCCTCAAGTGTAAGAAGCCGTATTACCTCCACATGTGTTGCAAAGCCTTGGGCAATGACTGGAAACGATTTTCTTTGAACAACTAGTTGATCTAACCACAGAGCACAAGATATTTCTGTTGCTGCAAACTCTTGTAGCTGAAAAATTAAGAACAAATGCAATTTTTTTATTATTGCGACGAAACATTGACGGCAATTGCAATGAAGAAGCATTAAAATACCTGTGGCAGCGGCAAAAGCCAAAACAACAAAACAAATCACGTAAATCTGATATTTCCTCATGATTCCGGCTCTTATTTCGTCGGTGCGCGAATCGTATTAGTCCAATTCATGTTAAAGCCTTCTTTATACGCTCTTTTCTCTCTAATTACTGTAATTAATGAGTGCTTATAATCAAGATGGCCGTTTACAAATTACAACGTAAATTCGCCTCCGGGGAAGATATTGTGCATGTAGCATTCACCGTTTAAACTCTTGTGGGTTTCGCTTTGAAATATGTTGACACGGTCTATGAAGATCATTGTTGATTGTTGAATAAACGGAAGGTTTTTATCGGAGTGGTGTAGGACTAGGGTGCACACGAATCACACACGAGTTATTCTTGTCTTCGGTGACCAAACCAACAATTCCCAATCATACATTGGTGTTATACTTTCAAGAGATCGTTCTTTCGCGGTGAAGGTGATATTCCCTTCAATTTCAATGAATATGAAACAAAAGAGCTAAATTCCATCAGAAGGATGCGTTGCCAATCCTAGATCATTGGATTGTTCATTATACGACGTTCTGACAATGTCTTGTTGTTTTAGATAACTCACATGTAGAAACTATTTTTGTTGCGTACTACATCACATCTAGAAGGTGTCCATTCACACAAGACACGGTCGATTTTGCGGATTTAAGTACCAATACGCGCTGCATCGTGCGCCTTTTTTGTCAGGGATGAAGAGATAAAAAAAAAGAATTTTCTAATATGCTTCAAAATTTACGTCAACGTAACCCTGTTTTGACAACTAGGGATACGTTTCCCTGTTTAACATGCTATTAACATTTCTTATTAAGAACAATGCTGGAGATGAGTAGTCGAAATGAAATACGTGCGTTTAACGTCACTGCTTCAATTGGACGTTAAGTATTTTTATCCCATGACTTTTCATTAATGCCCCTGCGCTGTCATTTATATACCCTCGATAACGGCTTGGTTATAAACGGCACTAGCGGGCCTTATACAGTATTATTTACTGATAGCTATTTTAAATCAGTATATACGGGAAATCCACAGCACTGATTGGGTAAAAGCCTCAACGACGAGCTTCATACAGCCCGGTGCAATTTTTGACCTTGTAACATACATATTAATAACTATAAATGCATACAAATAACATTGGAAAAAATAGCCAAACACATCCACACTGAAAAATGAAGTTGCAGTAAATCCTAAATCACGATTCACTCCGTCAGAATCAGAAAAACATGTTCCACGTTCGGTGTCGCAGATAAAAGAAAATGCTTTTAAAAACATTAACAGCACAATGAAAAACAAGCAAAACAACGTCGAATTTATGTGATAAACATGTATTTGAAAAATTGAAACAATAAAACTCAAATGGAAAGTTCTCTATTTTTTTTACAACCTTGTCATCTTACGAGAAATATTACTCTCGGTCAGCGTAGCGACCTCGCATGTTCGGTCTATGCTTTTGACCTCGCATAAACTTTCTCGGTACAGATAGACAAGTTATTTTATGTTGTATTAATAACGCCCGCAAAAGTAGCCTTTTTGTATTTAGATTTATGCTTTCCGTATCCGCCCTGACATTTTTGACTATCAAAATTGTGGCTCCGAATGAGACAGAATTGCCAAGTTGACAAAGTAGCAAAAAACGGCAATAGTCGGTTAATAACGCCTTGGATAGAAATGCTCACGCTACGCTTGCACGGTTGCATTGCGATTCTGGGTATGGCGGCGCCAGAAGATTTCAGGCTTTACTAAATAACGCTTACTACTCCTTTCAGCAAATACGGACACTCAAGGCACCCTATGCAATAATTCAAATGTGGTTGGCTGCAGCGACATGACAAAAAGAAAATTGGCAGTCAAATCATTCATCTCCTACTGGATCTTATTGGGAAGGAAAAGTTCATATATTAGAGGTATTTATTTGACAACATATTTTTACAACAATGAGTACACTAAAGTTCGCATATAATCTTCCCAAGGTCCTCGTATCTAAACGAAAGGAAGTACATATTAAGCTCGTGGCCCGAAATGACTTGCTTACAAAAGTGTTCGCTACTTTTACCTCATCGGTAATAACACCATGGCCCACGACCGGGCAATGAATTATAGCAGCAACCTCTTTTCATGCATTCGAATTCTGTTATACCAGGATAGCCGCAGTCGTCACGTTCTGTTGCTTTGCGCAGACATTTTTCTAACGAAAATTCAACACAAACCAGCAGTAAAAACTTTAAGGATCGCGCATTATGTTATTTTGCGACGAATGTGGAGAGCGTACTTCTATGCTTACCTAGGCGGTGGTAGCACCACGGTCCACTTTGGTTTAGCAATTCACTATAACAACAGCCTTTCTTTTCGCATGCCCGCTTCGTTATGCCTGGATAACCACAATCATGACGTCTTGTTGCTGCTATTTTCCGGCATTTTTCTAAAATTACGGATGGAAGAGTACACAATGCTTTCAAAATACCTAATCAGTAAGAGCGGAACAACTTACCTTGCCTGTAATAACACCACGGTCCCTTTTCCTTGATCGCGTTGTAACAGCATCCTTTTTTGACGCAATCTGATTTGCTTATCCCAGGGTAACCACAATCTTCACGTTTGTTTGCTTCAATCATGGGACAGTTTGCTAGAGTATTTTGAGAAATAATTAGTGGCCCAAATTGTCAGTGTTAATGCCGAAAACATAGTCGAAAATTTACCTTTTCGATGATAACACCACGGGCCAGCCACCTTTAATTCGCCATAACAACATCCCTTTCTCAAGCAATCCAACGGACTAATTCCATGGTAGCCACAATCAACGCGCATTGACGCCTTTATGTTTCGACATTTTGCTATTACGAAACAAATTAGGTAGATTCACAACTAAAATGCAATGACAACCCCCTCAAGTGTAAGAAGCCGTATTACCTCCACATGTGTTGCAAAGCTTCGGGCAATGACTGGAAACGATTTTCTTTGAACAACTAGTTGATCTAACCACAGAGCACAAGATATTTCTGTTGCTGCAAACTCTTGTAGCTGAAAAATTAAGAACAAATGCAATTTTTTTATTATTGCGACGAAACATTGACGGCAATTGCAATGAAGAAGCATTAAAATACCTGTGGCAGCGGCAAAAGCCAAAACAACAAAACAAATCACGTAAATCTGATATTTCCTCATGATTCCGGCTCTTATTTCGTCGGTGCGCGAATCGTATTAGTCCAATTCATGTTAAAGCCTTCTTTATACGCTCTTTTCTCTCTAATTACTGTAATTAATGAGTGCTTATAATCAAGATGGCCGTTTACAAATTACAACGTAAATTCGCCTCCGGGGAAGATATTGTGCATGTAGCATTCACCGTTTAAACTCTTGTGGGTTTCGCTTTGAAATATGTTGACACGGTCTATGAAGATCATTGTTGATTGTTGAATAAACGGAAGGTTTTTATCGGAGTGGTGTAGGACTAGGGTGCACACGAATCACACACGAGTTATTCTTGTCTTCGGTGACCAAACCAACAATTCCCAATCATACATTGGTGTTATACTTTCAAGAGATCGTTCTTTCGCGGTGAAGGTGATATTCCCTTCAATTTCAATGAATATGAAACAAAAGAGCTAAATTCCATCAGAAGGATGCGTTGCCAATCCTAGATCATTGGATTGTTCATTATACGACGTTCTGACAATGTCTTGTTGTTTTAGATAACTCACATGTAGAAACTATTTTTGTTGCGTACTACATCACATCTAGAAGGTGTCCATTCACACAAGACACGGTCGATTTTGCGGATTTAAGTACCAATACGCGCTGCATCGTGCGCCTTTTTTGTCAGGGATGAAGAGATAAAAAAAAAGAATTTTCTAATATGCTTCAAAATTTACGTCAACGTAACCCTGTTTTGACAACTAGGGATACGTTTCCCTGTTTAACATGCTATTAACATTTCTTATTAAGAACAATGCTGGAGATGAGTAGTCGAAATGAAATACGTGCGTTTAACGTCACTGCTTCAATTGGACGTTAAGTATTTTTATCCCATGACTTTTCATTAATGCCCCTGCGCTGTCATTTATATACCCTCGATAACGGCTTGGTTATAAACGGCACTAGCGGGCCTTATACAGTATTATTTACTGATAGCTATTTTAAATCAGTATATACGGGAAATCCACAGCACTGATTGGGTAAAAGCCTCAACGACGAGCTTCATACAGCCCGGTGCAATTTTTGACCTTGTAACATACATATTAATAACTATAAATGCATACAAATAACATTGGAAAAAATAGCCAAACACATCCACACTGAAAAATGAAGTTGCAGTAAATCCTAAATCACGATTCACTCCGTCAGAATCAGAAAAACATGTTCCACGTTCGGTGTCGCAGATAAAAGAAAATGCTTTTAAAAACATTAACAGCACAATGAAAAACAAGCAAAACAACGTCGAATTTATGTGATAAACATGTATTTGAAAAATTGAAACAATAAAACTCAAATGGAAAGTTCTCTATTTTTTTTACAACCTTGTCATCTTACGAGAAATATTACTCTCGGTCAGCGTAGCGACCTCGCATGTTCGGTCTATGCTTTTGACCTCGCATAAACTTTCTCGGTACAGATAGACAAGTTATTTTATGTTGTATTAATAACGCCCGCAAAAGTAGCCTTTTTGTATTTAGATTTATGCTTTCCGTATCCGCCCTGACATTTTTGACTATCAAAATTGTGGCTCCGAATGAGACAGAATTGCCAAGTTGACAAAGTAGCACAAAACGGCAATAGTCGGTTAATAACGCCTTGGATAGAAATGCTCACGCTACGCTTGCACGGTTGCATTGCGATTCTGGGTATGGCGGCGCCAGAAGATTTCAGGCTTTACTAAATAACGCTTACTACTCCTTTCAGCAAATACGGACACTCAAGGCACCCTATGCAATAATTCAAATGTGGTTGGCTGCAGCGACATGACAAAAAGAAAATTGGCAGTCAAATCATTCATCTCCTACTGGATCTTATTGGGAAGGAAAAGTTCATATATTAGAGGTATTTATTTGACAACATATTTTTACAACAATGAGTACACTAAAGTTCGCATATAATCTTCCCAAGGTCCTCGTATCTAAACGAAAGGAAGTACATATTAAGCTCGTGGCCCGAAATGACTTGCTTACAAAAGTGTTCGCGACTTTTACCTCATCGGTAATAACACCATGGCCCACGACCGGGCAATGAATTATAGCAGCAACCTCTTTTCATGCATTCGAATTCTGTTATACCAGGATAGCCGCAGTCGTCACGTTCTGTTGCTTTGCGCAGACATTTTTCTAACGAAAATTCAACACAAACCAGCAGTAAAAACTTTAAGGATCGCGCATTATGTTATTTTGCGACGAATGTGGAGAGCGTACTTCTATGCTTACCTAGTCGGTGGTAGCACCACGGTCCACTTTGGTTTAGCAATTCACTATAACAACAGCCTTTCTTCTCGCATGCCCGCTTCGTTATGCCTGGATAACCACAATCATGACGTCTTGTTGCTGCTATTTTCCGGCATTTTTCTAAAATTACGGATGGAAGAGTACACAATGCTTTCAAAATACCTAATCAGTAAGAGCGGAACAACTTACCTTGCCTGTAATAACACCACGGTCCCTTTTCCTTGATCGCGTTGTAACAGCATCCTTTTTTGACGCAATCTGATTTGCTTATCCCAGGGTAACCACAATCTTCACGTTTGTTTGCTTCAATCATGGGACAGTTTGCTAGAGTATTTTGAGAAATAATTAGTGGCCCAAATTGTCAGTGTTAATGCCGAAAACATAGTCGAAAATTTACCTTTTCGATGATAACACCACGGGCCAGCCACCTTTAATTCGCCATAACAACATCCCTTTCTCAAGCAATCCAACGGACTAATTCCATGGTAGCCACAATCAACGCGCATTGACGCCTTTATGTTTCGACATTTTGCTATTACGAAACAAATTAGGTAGATTCACAACTAAAATGCAATGACAACCCCCTCAAGTGTAAGAAGCCGTATTACCTCCACATGTGTTGCAAAGCCTTGGGCAATGACTGGAAACGATTTTCTTTGAACAACTAGTTGATCTAACCACAGAGCACAAGATATTTCTGTTGCTGCAAACTCTTGTAGCTGAAAAATTAAGAACAAATGCAATTTTTTTATTATTGCGACGAAACATTGACGGCAATTGCAATGAAGAAGCATTAAAATACCTGTGGCAGCGGCAAAAGCCAAAACAACAAAACAAATCACGTAAATCTGATATTTCCTCATGATTCCGGCTCTTATTTCGTCGGTGCGCGAATCGTATTAGTCCAATTCATGTTAAAGCCTTCTTTATACGCTCTTTTCTCTCTAATTACTGTAATTAATGAGTGCTTATAATCAAGATGGCCGTTTACAAATTACAACGTAAATTCGCCTCCGGGGAAGATATTGTGCATGTAGCATTCACCGTTTAAACTCTTGTGGGTTTCGCTTTGAAATATGTTGACACGGTCTATGAAGATCATTGTTGATTGTTGAATAAACGGAAGGTTTTTATCGGAGTGGTGTAGGACTAGGGTGCACACGAATCACACACGAGTTATTCTTGTCTTCGGTGACCAAACCAACAATTCCCAATCATACATGCGTGTTATACTTTCAAGAGATCGTTCTTTCGCGGTGAAGGTGATATTCCCTTCAATTTCAATGAATATGAAACAAAAGAGCTAAATTCCATCAGAAGGATGCGTTGCCAATCCTAGATCATTGGATTGTTCATTATACGACGTTCTGACAATGTCTTGTTGTTTTAGATAACTCACATGTAGAAACTATTTTTGTTGCGTACTACATCACATCTAGAAGGTGTCCATTCACACAAGACACGGTCGATTTTGCGGATTTAAGTACCAATACGCGCTGCATCGTGCGCCTTTTTTGTCAGGGATGAAGAGATAAAAAAAAAGAATTTTCTAATATGCTTCAAAATTTACGTCAACGTAACCCTGTTTTGACAACTAGGGATACGTTTCCCTGTTTAACATGCTATTAACATTTCTTATTAAGAACAATGCTGGAGATGAGTAGTCGAAATGAAATACGTGCGTTTAACGTCACTGCTTCAATTGGACGTTAAGTATTTTTATCCCATGACTTTTCATTAATGCCCCTGCGCTGTCATTTATATACCCTCGATAACGGCTTGGTTATAAACGGCACTAGCGGGCCTTATACAGTATTATTTACTGATAGCTATTTTAAATCAGTATATACGGGAAATCCACAGCACTGATTGGGTAAAAGCCTCAACGACGAGCTTCATACAGCCCGGTGCAATTTTTGACCTTGTAACATACATATTAATAACTATAAATGCATACAAATAACATTGGAAAAAATAGCCAAACACATCCACACTGAAAAATGAAGTTGCAGTAAATCCTAAATCACGATTCACTCCGTCAGAATCAGAAAAACATGTTCCACGTTCGGTGTCGCAGATAAAAGAAAATGCTTTTAAAAACATTAACAGCACAATGAAAAACAAGCAAAACAACGTCGAATTTATGTGATAAACATGTATTTGAAAAATTGAAACAATAAAACTCAAATGGAAAGTTCTCTATTTTTTTTACAACCTTGTCATCTTACGAGAAATATTACTCTCGGTCAGCGTAGCGACCTCGCATGTTCGGTCTATGCTTTTGACCTCGCATAAACTTTCTCGGTACAGATAGACAAGTTATTTTATGTTGTATTAATAACGCCCGCAAAAGTAGCCTTTTTGTATTTAGATTTATGCTTTCCGTATCCGCCCTGACATTTTTGACTATCAAAATTGTGGCTCCGAATGAGACAGAATTGCCAAGTTGACAAAGTAGCAAAAAACGGCAATAGTCGGTTAATAACGCCTTGGATAGAAATGCTCACGCTACGCTTGCACGGTTGCATTGCGATTCTGGGTATGGCGGCGCCAGAAGATTTCAGGCTTTACTAAATAACGCTTACTACTCCTTTCAGCAAATACGGACACTCAAGGCACCCTATGCAATAATTCAAATGTGGTTGGCTGCAGCGACATGACAAAAAGAAAATTGGCAGTCAAATCATTCATCTCCTACTGGATCTTATTGGGAAGGAAGGTCCTCGTATCTAAACGAAAGGAAGTACATATTAAGCTCGTGGCCCGAAATGACTTGCTTACAAAAGTGTTCGCGACTTTTACCTCATCGGTAATAGCACCATGGCCCACGACCGGGCAATGAATTATAGCAGCAACCTCTTTTCATGCATTCGAATTCTGTTATACCAGGATAGCCGCAGTCGTCACGTTCTGTTGCTTTGCGCAGACATTTTTCTAACGAAAATTCAACACAAACCAGCAGTAAAAACTTTAAGGATCGCGCATTATGTTATTTTGCGACGAATGTGGAGAGCGTACTTCTATGCTTACCTAGGCGGTGGTAGCACCACGGTCCACTTTGGTTTAGCAATTCACTATAACAACAGCCTTTCTTTTCGCATGCCCGCTTCGTTATGCCTGGATAACCACAATCATGACGTCTTGTTGCTGCTATTTTCCGGCATTTTTCTAAAATTACGGATGGAAGAGTACACAATGCTTTCAAAATACCTAATCAGTAAGAGCGGAACAACTTACCTTGCCTGTAATAACACCACGGTCCCTTTTCCTTGATCGCGTTGTAACAGCATCCTTTTTTGACGCAATCTGATTTGCTTATCCCAGGGTAACCACAATCTTCACGTTTGTTTGCTTCAATCATGGGACAGTTTGCTAGAGTATTTTGAGAAATAATTAGTGGCCCAAATTGTCAGTGTTAATGCCGAAAACATAGTCGAAAATTTACCTTTTCGATGATAACACCACGGGCCAGCCACCTTTAATTCGCCATAACAACATCCCTTTCTCAAGCAATCCAACGGACTAATTCCATGGTAGCCACAATCAACGCGCATTGACGCCTTTATGTTTCGACATTTTGCTATTACGAAACAAATTAGGTAGATTCACAACTAAAATGCAATGACAACCCCCTCAAGTGTAAGAAGCCGTATTACCTCCACATGTGTTGCAAAGCCTTGGGCAATGACTGGAAACGATTTTCTTTGAACAACTAGTTGATCTAACCACAGAGCACAAGATATTTCTGTTGCTGCAAACTCTTGTAGCTGAAAAATTAAGAACAAATGCAATTTTTTTATTATTGCGACGAAACATTGACGGCAATTGCAATGAAGAAGCATTAAAATACCTGTGGCAGCGGCAAAAGCCAAAACAACAAAACAAATCACGTAAATCTGATATTTCCTCACTATTCCGGCTCTTATTTCGTCGGTGCGCGAATCGTATTAGTCCAATTCATGTTAAAGCCTTCTTTATACGCTCTTTTCTCTCTAATTACTGTAATTAATGAGTGCTTATAATCAAGATGGCCGTTTACAAATTACAACGTAAATTCGCCTCCGGGGAAGATATTGTGCATGTAGCATTCACCGTTTAAACTCTTGTGGGTTTCGCTTTGAAATATGTTGACACGGTCTATGAAGATCATTGTTGATTGTTGAATAAACGGAAGGTTTTTATCGGAGTGGTGTAGGACTAGGGTGCACACGAATCACACACGAGTTATTCTTGTCTTCGGTGACCAAACCAACAATTCCCAATCATACATGCGTGTTATACTTTCAAGAGATCGTTCTTTCGCGGTGAAGGTGATATTCCCTTCAATTTCAATGAATATGAAACAAAAGAGCTAAATTCCATCAGAAGGATGCGTTGCCAATCCTAGATCATTGGATTGTTCATTATACGACGTTCTGACAATGTCTTGTTGTTTTAGATAACTCACATGTAGAAACTATTTTTGTTGCGTACTACATCACATCTAGAAGGTGTCCATTCACACAAGACACGGTCGATTTTGCGGATTTAAGTACCAATACGCGCTGCATCGTGCGCCTTTTTTGTCAGGGATGAAGAGATAAAAAAAAAGAATTTTCTAATATGCTTCAAAATTTACGTCAACGTAACCCTGTTTTGACAACTAGGGATACGTTTCCCTGTTTAACATGCTATTAACATTTCTTATTAAGAACAATGCTGGAGATGAGTAGTCGAAATGAAATACGTGCGTTTAACGTCACTGCTTCAATTGGACGTTAAGTATTTTTATCCCATGACTTTTCATTAATGCCCCTGCGCTGTCATTTATATACCCTCGATAACGGCTTGGTTATAAACGGCACTAGCGGGCCTTATACAGTATTATTTACTGATAGCTATTTTAAATCAGTATATACGGGAAATCCACAGCACTGATTGGGTAAAAGCCTCAACGACGAGCTTCATACAGCCCGGTGCAATTTTTGACCTTGTAACATACATATTAATAACTATAAATGCATACAAATAACATTGGAAAAAATAGCCAAACACATCCACACTGAAAAATGAAGTTGCAGTAAATCCTAAATCACGATTCACTCCGTCAGAATCAGAAAAACATGTTCCACGTTCGGTGTCGCAGATAAAAGAAAATGCTTTTAAAAACATTAACAGCACAATGAAAAACAAGCAAAACAACGTCGAATTTATGTGATAAACATGTATTTGAAAAATTGAAACAATAAAACTCAAATGGAAAGTTCTCTATTTTTTTTACAACCTTGTCATCTTACGAGAAATATTACTCTCGGTCAGCGTAGCGACCTCGCATGTTCGGTCTATGCTTTTGACCTCGCATAAACTTTCTCGGTACAGATAGACAAGTTATTTTATGTTGTATTAATAACGCCCGCAAAAGTAGCCTTTTTGTATTTAGATTTATGCTTTCCGTATCCGCCCTGACATTTTTGACTATCAAAATTGTGGCTCCGAATGAGACAGAATTGCCAAGTTGACAAAGTAGCAAAAAACGGCAATAGTCGGTTAATAACGCCTTGGATAGAAATGCTCACGCTACGCTTGCACGGTTGCATTGCGATTCTGGGTATGGCGGCGCCAGAAGATTTCAGGCTTTACTAAATAACGCTTACTACTCCTTTCAGCAAATACGGACACTCAAGGCACCCTATGCAATAATTCAAATGTGGTTGGCTGCAGCGACATGACAAAAAGAAAATTGGCAGTCAAATCATTCATCTCCTACTGGATCTTATTGGGAAGGAAAAGTTCATATATTAGAGGTATTTATTTGACAACATATTTTTACAACAATGAGTACACTAAAGTTCGCATATAATCTTCCCAAGGTCCTCGTATCTAAACGAAAGGAAGTACATATTAAGCTCGTGGCCCGAAATGACTTGCTTACAAAAGTGTTCGCGACTTTTACCTCATCGGTAATAACACCATGGCCCACGACCGGGCAATGAATTATAGCAGCAACCTCTTTTCATGCATTCGAATTCTGTTATACCAGGATAGCCGCAGTCGTCACGTTCTGTTGCTTTGCGCAGACATTTTTCTAACGAAAATTCAACACAAACCAGCAGTAAAAACTTTAAGGATCGCGCATTATGTTATTTTGCGACGAATGTGGAGAGCGTACTTCTATGCTTACCTAGGCGGTGGTAGCACCACGGTCCACTTTGGTTTAGCAATTCACTATAACAACAGCCTTTCTTTTCGCATGCCCGCTTCGTTATGCCTGGATAACCACAATCATGACGTCTTGTTGCTGCTATTTTCCGGCATTTTTCTAAAATTACGGATGGAAGAGTACACAATGCTTTCAAAATACCTAATCAGTAAGAGCGGAACAACTTACCTTGCCTGTAATAACACCACGGTCCCTTTTCCTTGATCGCGTTGTAACAGCATCCTTTTTTGACGCAATCTGATTTGCTTATCCCAGGGTAACCACAATCTTCACGTTTGTTTGCTTCAATCATGGGACAGTTTGCTAGAGTATTTTGAGAAATAATTAGTGGCCCAAATTGTCAGTGTTAATGCCGAAAACATAGTCGAAAATTTACCTTTTCGATGATAACACCACGGGCCAGCCACCTTTAATTCGCCATAACAACATCCCTTTCTCAAGCAATCCAACGGACTAATTCCATGGTAGCCACAATCAACGCGCATTGACGCCTTTATGTTTCGACATTTTGCTATTACGAAACAAATTAGGTAGATTCACAACTAAAATGCAATGACAACCCCCTCAAGTGTAAGAAGCCGTATTACCTCCACATGTGTTGCAAAGCCTTGGGCAATGACTGGAAACGATTTTCTTTGAACAACTAGTTGATCTAACCACAGAGCACAAGATATTTCTGTTGCTGCAAACTCTTGTAGCTGAAAAATTAAGAACAAATGCAATTTTTTTATTATTGCGACGAAACATTGACGGCAATTGCAATGAAGAAGCATTAAAATACCTGTGGCAGCGGCAAAAGCCAAAACAACAAAACAAATCACGTAAATCTGATATTTCCTCATGATTCCGGCTCTTATTTCGTCGGTGCGCGAATCGTATTAGTCCAATTCATGTTAAAGCCTTCTTTATACGCTCTTTTCTCTCTAATTACTGTAATTAATGAGTGCTTATAATCAAGATGGCCGTTTACAAATTACAACGTAAATTCGCCTCCGGGGAAGATATTGTGCATGTAGCATTCACCGTTTAAACTCTTGTGGGTTTCGCTTTGAAATATGTTGACACGGTCTATGAAGATCATTGTTGATTGTTGAATAAACGGAAGGTTTTTATCGGAGTGGTGTAGGACTAGGGTGCACACGAATCACACACGAGTTATTCTTGTCTTCGGTGACCAAACCAACAATTCCCAATCATACATGCGTGTTATACTTTCAAGAGATCGTTCTTTCGCGGTGAAGGTGATATTCCCTTCAATTTCAATGAATATGAAACAAAAGAGCTAAATTCCATCAGAAGGATGCGTTGCCAATCCTAGATCATTGGATTGTTCATTATACGACGTTCTGACAATGTCTTGTTGTTTTAGATAACTCACATGTAGAAACTATTTTTGTTGCGTACTACATCACATCTAGAAGGTGTCCATTCACACAAGACACGGTCGATTTTGCGGATTTAAGTACCAATACGCGCTGCATCGTGCGCCTTTTTTGTCAGGGATGAAGAGATAAAAAAAAAGAATTTTCTAATATGCTTCAAAATTTACGTCAACGTAACCCTGTTTTGACAACTAGGGATACGTTTCCCTGTTTAACATGCTATTAACATTTCTTATTAAGAACAATGCTGGAGATGAGTAGTCGAAATGAAATACGTGCGTTTAACGTCACTGCTTCAATTGGACGTTAAGTATTTTTATCCCATGACTTTTCATTAATGCCCCTGCGCTGTCATTTATATACCCTCGATAACGGCTTGGTTATAAACGGCACTAGCGGGCCTTATACAGTATTATTTACTGATAGCTATTTTAAATCAGTATATACGGGAAATCCACAGCACTGATTGGGTAAAAGCCTCAACGACGAGCTTCATACAGCCCGGTGCAATTTTTGACCTTGTAACATACATATTAATAACTATAAATGCATACAAATAACATTGGAAAAAATAGCCAAACACATCCACACTGAAAAATGAAGTTGCAGTAAATCCTAAATCACGATTCACTCCGTCAGAATCAGAAAAACATGTTCCACGTTCGGTGTCGCAGATAAAAGAAAATGCTTTTAAAAACATTAACAGCACAATGAAAAACAAGCAAAACAACGTCGAATTTATGTGATAAACATGTATTTGAAAAATTGAAACAATAAAACTCAAATGGAAAGTTCTCTATTTTTTTTACAACCTTGTCATCTTACGAGAAATATTACTCTCGGTCAGCGTAGCGACCTCGCATGTTCGGTCTATGCTTTTGACCTCGCATAAACTTTCTCGGTACAGATAGACAAGTTATTTTATGTTGTATTAATAACGCCCGCAAAAGTAGCCTTTTTGTATTTAGATTTATGCTTTCCGTATCCGCCCTGACATTTTTGACTATCAAAATTGTGGCTCCGAATGAGACAGAATTGCCAAGTTGACAAAGTAGCAAAAAACGGCAATAGTCGGTTAATAACGCCTTGGATAGAAATGCTCACGCTACGCTTGCACGGTTGCATTGCGATTCTGGGTATGGCGGCGCCAGAAGATTTCAGGCTTTACTAAATAACGCTTACTACTCCTTTCAGCAAATACGGACACTCAAGGCACCCTATGCAATAATTCAAATGTGGTTGGCTGCAGCGACATGACAAAAAGAAAATTGGCAGTCAAATCATTCATCTCCTACTGGATCTTATTGGGAAGGAAAAGTTCATATATTAGAGGTATTTATTTGACAACATATTTTTACAACAATGAGTACACTAAAGTTCGCATATAATCTTCCCAAGGTCCTCGTATCTAAACAAAAGGAAGTACATATTAAGCTCGTGGCCCGAAATGACTTGCTTACAAAAGTGTTCGCGACTTTTACCTCATCGGTAATAACACCATGGCCCACGACCGGGCAATGAATTATAGCAGCAACCTCTTTTCATGCATTCGAATTCTGTTATACCAGGATAGCCGCAGTCGTCACGTTCTGTTGCTTTGCGCAGACATTTTTCTAACGAAAATTCAACACAAACCAGCAGTAAAAACTTTAAGGATCGCGCATTATGTTATTTTGCGACGAATGTGGAGAGCGTACTTCTATGCTTACCTAGTCGGTGGTAGCACCACGGTCCACTTTGGTTTAGCAATTCACTATAACAACAGCCTTTCTTCTCGCATGCCCGCTTCGTTATGCCTGGATAACCACAATCATGACGTCTTGTTGCTGCTATTTTCCGGCATTTTTCTAAAATTACGGATGGAAGAGTACACAATGCTTTCAAAATACCTAATCAGTAAGAGCGGAACAACTTACCTTGCCTGTAATAACACCACGGTCCCTTTTCCTTGATCGCGTTGTAACAGCATCCTTTTTTGACGCAATCTGATTTGCTTATCCCAGGGTAACCACAATCTTCACGTTTGTTTGCTTCAATCATGGGACAGTTTGCTAGAGTATTTTGAGAAATAATTAGTGGCCCAAATTGTCAGTGTTAATGCCGAAAACATAGTCGAAAATTTACCTTTTCGATGATAACACCACGGGCCAGCCACCTTTAATTCGCCATAACAACATCCCTTTCTCAAGCAATCCAACGGACTAATTCCATGGTAGCCACAATCAACGCGCATTGACGCCTTTATGTTTCGACATTTTGCTATTACGAAACAAATTAGGTAGATTCACAACTAAAATGCAATGACAACCCCCTCAAGTGTAAGAAGCCGTATTACCTCCACATGTGTTGCAAAGCCTTGGGCAATGACTGGAAACGATTTTCTTTGAACAACTAGTTGATCTAACCACAGAGCACAAGATATTTCTGTTGCTGCAAACTCTTGTAGCTGAAAAATTAAGAACAAATGCAATTTTTTTATTATTGCGACGAAACATTGACGGCAATTGCAATGAAGAAGCATTAAAATACCTGTGGCAGCGGCAAAAGCCAAAACAACAAAACAAATCACGTAAATCTGATATTTCCTCATGATTCCGGCTCTTATTTCGTCGGTGCGCGAATCGTATTAGTCCAATTCATGTTAAAGCCTTCTTTATACGCTCTTTTCTCTCTAATTACTGTAATTAATGAGTGCTTATAATCAAGATGGCCGTTTACAAATTACAACGTAAATTCGCCTCCGGGGAAGATATTGTGCATGTAGCATTCACCGTTTAAACTCTTGTGGGTTTCGCTTTGAAATATGTTGACACGGTCTATGAAGATCATTGTTGATTGTTGAATAAACGGAAGGTTTTTATCGGAGTGGTGTAGGACTAGGGTGCACACGAATCACACACGAGTTATTCTTGTCTTCGGTGACCAAACCAACAATTCCCAATCATACATGCGTGTTATACTTTCAAGAGATCGTTCTTTCGCGGTGAAGGTGATATTCCCTTCAATTTCAATGAATATGAAACAAAAGAGCTAAATTCCATCAGAAGGATGCGTTGCCAATCCTAGATCATTGGATTGTTCATTATACGACGTTCTGACAATGTCTTGTTGTTTTAGATAACTCACATGTAGAAACTATTTTTGTTGCGTACTACATCACATCTAGAAGGTGTCCATTCACACAAGACACGGTCGATTTTGCGGATTTAAGTACCAATACGCGCTGCATCGTGCGCCTTTTTTGTCAGGGATGAAGAGATAAAAAAAAAGAATTTTCTAATATGCTTCAAAATTTACGTCAACGTAACCCTGTTTTGACAACTAGGGATACGTTTCCCTGTTTAACATGCTATTAACATTTCTTATTAAGAACAATGCTGGAGATGAGTAGTCGAAATGAAATACGTGCGTTTAACGTCACTGCTTCAATTGGACGTTAAGTATTTTTATCCCATGACTTTTCATTAATGCCCCTGCGCTGTCATTTATATACCCTCGATAACGGCTTGGTTATAAACGGCACTAGCGGGCCTTATACAGTATTATTTACTGATAGCTATTTTAAATCAGTATATACGGGAAATCCACAGCACTGATTGGGTAAAAGCCTCAACGACGAGCTTCATACAGCCCGGTGCAATTTTTGACCTTGTAACATACATATTAATAACTATAAATGCATACAAATAACATTGGAAAAAATAGCCAAACACATCCACACTGAAAAATGAAGTTGCAGTAAATCCTAAATCACGATTCACTCCGTCAGAATCAGAAAAACATGTTCCACGTTCGGTGTCGCAGATAAAAGAAAATGCTTTTAAAAACATTAACAGCACAATGAAAAACAAGCAAAACAACGTCGAATTTATGTGATAAACATGTATTTGAAAAATTGAAACAATAAAACTCAAATGGAAAGTTCTCTATTTTTTTTACAACCTTGTCATCTTACGAGAAATATTACTCTCGGTCAGCGTAGCGACCTCGCATGTTCGGTCTATGCTTTTGACCTCGCATAAACTTTCTCGGTACAGATAGACAAGTTATTTTATGTTGTATTAATAACGCCCGCAAAAGTAGCCTTTTTGTATTTAGATTTATGCTTTCCGTATCCGCCCTGACATTTTTGACTATCAAAATTGTGGCTCCGAATGAGACAGAATTGCCAAGTTGACAAAGTAGCAAAAAACGGCAATAGTCGGTTAATAACGCCTTGGATAGAAATGCTCACGCTACGCTTGCACGGTTGCATTGCGATTCTGGGTATGGCGGCGCCAGAAGATTTCAGGCTTTACTAAATAACGCTTACTACTCCTTTCAGCAAATACGGACACTCAAGGCACCCTATGCAATAATTCAAATGTGGTTGGCTGCAGCGACATGACAAAAAGAAAATTGGCAGTCAAATCATTCATCTCCTACTGGATCTTATTGGGAAGGAAAAGTTCATATATTAGAGGTATTTATTTGACAACATATTTTTACAACAATGAGTACACTAAAGTTCGCATATAATCTTCCCAAGGTCCTCGTATCTAAACGAAAGGAAGTACATATTAAGCTCGTGGCCCGAAATGACTTGCTTACAAAAGTGTTCGCGACTTTTACCTCATCGGTAATAACACCATGGCCCACGACCGGGCAATGAATTATAGCAGCAACCTCTTTTCATGCATTCGAATTCTGTTATACCAGGATAGCCGCAGTCGTCACGTTCTGTTGCTTTGCGCAGACATTTTTCTAACGAAAATTCAACACAAACCAGCAGTAAAAACTTTAAGGATCGCGCATTATGTTATTTTGCGACGAATGTGGAGAGCGTACTTCTATGCTTACCTAGTCGGTGGTAGCACCACGGTCCACTTTGGTTTAGCAATTCACTATAACAACAGCCTTTCTTCTCGCATGCCCGCTTCGTTATGCCTGGATAACCACAATCATGACGTCTTGTTGCTGCTATTTTCCGGCATTTTTCTAAAATTACGGATGGAAGAGTACACAATGCTTTCAAAATACCTAATCAGTAAGAGCGGAACAACTTACCTTGCCTGTAATAACACCACGGTCCCTTTTCCTTGATCGCGTTGTAACAGCATCCTTTTTTGACGCAATCTGATTTGCTTATCCCAGGGTAACCACAATCTTCACGTTTGTTTGCTTCAATCATGGGACAGTTTGCTAGAGTATTTTGAGAAATAATTAGTGGCCCAAATTGTCAGTGTTAATGCCGAAAACATAGTCGAAAATTTACCTTTTCGATGATAACACCACGGGCCAGCCACCTTTAATTCGCCATAACAACATCCCTTTCTCAAGCAATCCAACGGACTAATTCCATGGTAGCCACAATCAACGCGCATTGACGCCTTTATGTTTCGACATTTTGCTATTACGAAACAAATTAGGTAGATTCACAACTAAAATGCAATGACAACCCCCTCAAGTGTAAGAAGCCGTATTACCTCCACATGTGTTGCAAAGCCTTGGGCAATGACTGGAAACGATTTTCTTTGAACAACTAGTTGATCTAACCACAGAGCACAAGATATTTCTGTTGCTGCAAACTCTTGTAGCTGAAAAATTAAGAACAAATGCAATTTTTTTATTATTGCGACGAAACATTGACGGCAATTGCAATGAAGAAGCATTAAAATACCTGTGGCAGCGGCAAAAGCCAAAACAACAAAACAAATCACGTAAATCTGATATTTCCTCATGATTCCGGCTCTTATTTCGTCGGTGCGCGAATCGTATTAGTCCAATTCATGTTAAAGCCTTCTTTATACGCTCTTTTCTCTCTAATTACTGTAATTAATGAGTGCTTATAATCAAGATGGCCGTTTACAAATTACAACGTAAATTCGCCTCCGGGGAAGATATTGTGCATGTAGCATTCACCGTTTAAACTCTTGTGGGTTTCGCTTTGAAATATGTTGACACGGTCTATGAAGATCATTGTTGATTGTTGAATAAACGGAAGGTTTTTATCGGAGTGGTGTAGGACTAGGGTGCACACGAATCACACACGAGTTATTCTTGTCTTCGGTGACCAAACCAACAATTCCCAATCATACATGCGTGTTATACTTTCAAGAGATCGTTCTTTCGCGGTGAAGGTGATATTCCCTTCAATTTCAATGAATATGAAACAAAAGAGCTAAATTCCATCAGAAGGATGCGTTGCCAATCCTAGATCATTGGATTGTTCATTATACGACGTTCTGACAATGTCTTGTTGTTTTAGATAACTCACATGTAGAAACTATTTTTGTTGCGTACTACATCACATCTAGAAGGTGTCCATTCACACAAGACACGGTCGATTTTGCGGATTTAAGTACCAATACGCGCTGCATCGTGCGCCTTTTTTGTCAGGGATGAAGAGATAAAAAAAAAGAATTTTCTAATATGCTTCAAAATTTACGTCAACGTAACCCTGTTTTGACAACTAGGGATACGTTTCCCTGTTTAACATGCTATTAACATTTCTTATTAAGAACAATGCTGGAGATGAGTAGTCGAAATGAAATACGTGCGTTTAACGTCACTGCTTCAATTGGACGTTAAGTATTTTTATCCCATGACTTTTCATTAATGCCCCTGCGCTGTCATTTATATACCCTCGATAACGGCTTGGTTATAAACGGCACTAGCGGGCCTTATACAGTATTATTTACTGATAGCTATTTTAAATCAGTATATACGGGAAATCCACAGCACTGATTGGGTAAAAGCCTCAACGACGAGCTTCATACAGCCCGGTGCAATTTTTGACCTTGTAACATACATATTAATAACTATAAATGCATACAAATAACATTGGAAAAAATAGCCAAACACATCCACACTGAAAAATGAAGTTGCAGTAAATCCTAAATCACGATTCACTCCGTCAGAATCAGAAAAACATGTTCCACGTTCGGTGTCGCAGATAAAAGAAAATGCTTTTAAAAACATTAACAGCACAATGAAAAACAAGCAAAACAACGTCGAATTTATGTGATAAACATGTATTTGAAAAATTGAAACAATAAAACTCAAATGGAAAGTTCTCTATTTTTTTTACAACCTTGTCATCTTACGAGAAATATTACTCTCGGTCAGCGTAGCGACCTCGCATGTTCGGTCTATGCTTTTGACCTCGCATAAACTTTCTCGGTACAGATAGACAAGTTATTTTATGTTGTATTAATAACGCCCGCAAAAGTAGCCTTTTTGTATTTAGATTTATGCTTTCCGTATCCGCCCTGACATTTTTGACTATCAAAATTGTGGCTCCGAATGAGACAGAATTGCCAAGTTGACAAAGTAGCAAAAAACGGCAATAGTCGGTTAATAACGCCTTGGATAGAAATGCTCACGCTACGCTTGCACGGTTGCATTGCGATTCTGGGTATGGCGGCGCCAGAAGATTTCAGGCTTTACTAAATAACGCTTACTACTCCTTTCAGCAAATACGGACACTCAAGGCACCCTATGCAATAATTCAAATGTGGTTGGCTGCAGCGACATGACAAAAAGAAAATTGGCAGTCAAATCATTCATCTCCTACTGGATCTTATTGGGAAGGAAAAGTTCATATATTAGAGGTATTTATTTGACAACATATTTTTACAACAATGAGTACACTAAAGTTCGCATATAATCTTCCCAAGGTCCTCGTATCTAAACGAAAGGAAGTACATATTAAGCTCGTGGCCCGAAATGACTTGCTTACAAAAGTGTTCGCGACTTTTACCTCATCGGTAATAACACCATGGCCCACGACCGGGCAATGAATTATAGCAGCAACCTCTTTTCATGCATTCGAATCCTGTAATACCAGGATAGCCGCAGTCGTCACGTTCTGTTGCTTTGCGCAGACATTTTTCTAACGAAAATTCAACACAAACCAGCAGTAAAAACTTTAAGGATCGCGCATTATGTTATTTTGCGACGAATGTGGAGAGCGTACTTCTATGCTTACCTAGGCGGTGGTAGCACCACGGTCCACTTTGGTTTAGCAATTCACTATAACAACAGCCTTTCTTTTCGCATGCCCGCTTCGTTATGCCTGGATAACCACAATCATGACGTCTTGTTGCTGCTATTTTCCGGCATTTTTCTAAAATTACGGATGGAAGAGTACACAATGCTTTCAAAATACCTAATCAGTAAGAGCGGAACAACTTACCTTGCCTGTAATAACACCACGGTCCCTTTTCCTTGATCGCGTTGTAACAGCATCCTTTTTTGACGCAATCTGATTTGCTTATCCCAGGGTAACCACAATCTTCACGTTTGTTTGCTTCAATCATGGGACAGTTTGCTAGAGTATTTTGAGAAATAATTAGTGGCCCAAATTGTCAGTGTTAATGCCGAAAACATAGTCGAAAATTTACCTTTTCGATGATAACACCACGGGCCAGCCACCTTTAATTCGCCATAACAACATCCCTTTCTCAAGCAATCCAACGGACTAATTCCATGGTAGCCACAATCAACGCGCATTGACGCCTTTATGTTTCGACATTTTGCTATTACGAAACAAATTAGGTAGATTCACAACTAAAATGCAATGACAACCCCCTCAAGTGTAAGAAGCCGTATTACCTCCACATGTGTTGCAAAGCCTTGGGCAATGACTGGAAACGATTTTCTTTGAACAACTAGTTGATCTAACCACAGAGCACAAGATATTTCTGTTGCTGCAAACTCTTGTAGCTGAAAAATTAAGAACAAATGCAATTTTTTTATTATTGCGACGAAACATTGACGGCAATTGCAATGAAGAAGCATTAAAATACCTGTGGCAGCGGCAAAAGCCAAAACAACAAAACAAATCACGTAAATCTGATATTTCCTCATGATTCCGGCTCTTATTTCGTCGGTGCGCGAATCGTATTAGTCCAATTCATGTTAAAGCCTTCTTTATACGCTCTTTTCTCTCTAATTACTGTAATTAATGAGTGCTTATAATCAAGATGGCCGTTTACAAATTACAACGTAAATTCGCCTCCGGGGAAGATATTGTGCATGTAGCATTCACCGTTTAAACTCTTGTGGGTTTCGCTTTGAAATATGTTGACACGGTCTATGAAGATCATTGTTGATTGTTGAATAAACGGAAGGTTTTTATCGGAGTGGTGTAGGACTAGGGTGCACACGAATCACACACGAGTTATTCTTGTCTTCGGTGACCAAACCAACAATTCCCAATCATACATGCGTGTTATACTTTCAAGAGATCGTTCTTTCGCGGTGAAGGTGATATTCCCTTCAATTTCAATGAATATGAAACAAAAGAGCTAAATTCCATCAGAAGGATGCGTTGCCAATCCTAGATCATTGGATTGTTCATTATACGACGTTCTGACAATGTCTTGTTGTTTTAGATAACTCACATGTAGAAACTATTTTTGTTGCGTACTACATCACATCTAGAAGGTGTCCATTCACACAAGACACGGTCGATTTTGCGGATTTAAGTACCAATACGCGCTGCATCGTGCGCCTTTTTTGTCAGGGATGAAGAGATAAAAAAAAAGAATTTTCTAATATGCTTCAAAATTTACGTCAACGTAACCCTGTTTTGACAACTAGGGATACGTTTCCCTGTTTAACATGCTATTAACATTTCTTATTAAGAACAATGCTGGAGATGAGTAGTCGAAATGAAATACGTGCGTTTAACGTCACTGCTTCAATTGGACGTTAAGTATTTTTATCCCATGACTTTTCATTAATGCCCCTGCGCTGTCATTTATATACCCTCGATAACGGCTTGGTTATAAACGGCACTAGCGGGCCTTATACAGTATTATTTACTGATAGCTATTTTAAATCAGTATATACGGGAAATCCACAGCACTGATTGGGTAAAAGCCTCAACGACGAGCTTCATACAGCCCGGTGCAATTTTTGACCTTGTAACATACATATTAATAACTATAAATGCATACAAATAACATTGGAAAAAATAGCCAAACACATCCACACTGAAAAATGAAGTTGCAGTAAATCCTAAATCACGATTCACTCCGTCAGAATCAGAAAAACATGTTCCACGTTCGGTGTCGCAGATAAAAGAAAATGCTTTTAAAAACATTAACAGCACAATGAAAAACAAGCAAAACAACGTCGAATTTATGTGATAAACATGTATTTGAAAAATTGAAACAATAAAACTCAAATGGAAAGTTCTCTATTTTTTTTACAACCTTGTCATCTTACGAGAAATATTACTCTCGGTCAGCGTAGCGACCTCGCATGTTCGGTCTATGCTTTTGACCTCGCATAAACTTTCTCGGTACAGATAGACAAGTTATTTTATGTTGTATTAATAACGCCCGCAAAAGTAGCCTTTTTGTATTTAGATTTATGCTTTCCGTATCCGCCCTGACATTTTTGACTATCAAAATTGTGGCTCCGAATGAGACAGAATTGCCAAGTTGACAAAGTAGCAAAAAACGGCAATAGTCGGTTAATAACGCCTTGGATAGAAATGCTCACGCTACGCTTGCACGGTTGCATTGCGATTCTGGGTATGGCGGCGCCAGAAGATTTCAGGCTTTACTAAATAACGCTTACTACTCCTTTCAGCAAATACGGACACTCAAGGCACCCTATGCAATAATTCAAATGTGGTTGGCTGCAGCGACATGACAAAAAGAAAATTGGCAGTCAAATCATTCATCTCCTACTGGATCTTATTGGGAAGGAAAAGTTCATATATTAGAGGTATTTATTTGACAACATATTTTTACAACAATGAGTACACTAAAGTTCGCATATAATCTTCCCAAGGTCCTCGTATCTAAACGAAAGGAAGTACATATTAAGCTCGTGGCCCGAAATGACTTGCTTACAAAAGTGTTCGCGACTTTTACCTCATCGGTAATAACACCATGGCCCACGACCGGGCAATGAATTATAGCAGCAACCTCTTTTCATGCATTCGAATTCTGTTATACCAGGATAGCCGCAGTCGTCACGTTCTGTTGCTTTGCGCAGACATTTTTCTAACGAAAATTCAACACAAACCAGCAGTAAAAACTTTAAGGATCGCGCATTATGTTATTTTGCGACGAATGTGGAGAGCGTACTTCTATGCTTACCTAGTCGGTGGTAGCACCACGGTCCACTTTGGTTTAGCAATTCACTATAACAACAGCCTTTCTTCTCGCATGCCCGCTTCGTTATGCCTGGATAACCACAATCATGACGTCTTGTTGCTGCTATTTTCCGGCATTTTTCTAAAATTACGGATGGAAGAGTACACAATGCTTTCAAAATACCTAATCAGTAAGAGCGGAACAACTTACCTTGCCTGTAATAACACCACGGTCCCTTTTCCTTGATCGCGTTGTAACAGCATCCTTTTTTGACGCAATCTGATTTGCTTATCCCAGGGTAACCACAATCTTCACGTTTGTTTGCTTCAATCATGGGACAGTTTGCTAGAGTATTTTGAGAAATAATTAGTGGCCCAAATTGTCAGTGTTAATGCCGAAAACATAGTCGAAAATTTACCTTTTCGATGATAACACCACGGGCCAGCCACCTTTAATTCGCCATAACAACATCCCTTTCTCAAGCAATCCAACGGACTAATTCCATGGTAGCCACAATCAACGCGCATTGACGCCTTTATGTTTCGACATTTTGCTATTACGAAACAAATTAGGTAGATTCACAACTAAAATGCAATGACAACCCCCTCAAGTGTAAGAAGCCGTATTACCTCCACATGTGTTGCAAAGCCTTGGGCAATGACTGGAAACGATTTTCTTTGAACAACTAGTTGATCTAACCACAGAGCACAAGATATTTCTGTTGCTGCAAACTCTTGTAGCTGAAAAATTAAGAACAAATGCAATTTTTTTATTATTGCGACGAAACATTGACGGCAATTGCAATGAAGAAGCATTAAAATACCTGTGGCAGCGGCAAAAGCCAAAACAACAAAACAAATCACGTAAATCTGATATTTCCTCATGATTCCGGCTCTTATTTCGTCGGTGCGCGAATCGTATTAGTCCAATTCATGTTAAAGCCTTCTTTATACGCTCTTTTCTCTCTAATTACTGTAATTAATGAGTGCTTATAATCAAGATGGCCGTTTACAAATTACAACGTAAATTCGCCTCCGGGGAAGATATTGTGCATGTAGCATTCACCGTTTAAACTCTTGTGGGTTTCGCTTTGAAATATGTTGACACGGTCTATGAAGATCATTGTTGATTGTTGAATAAACGGAAGGTTTTTATCGGAGTGGTGTAGGACTAGGGTGCACACGAATCACACACGAGTTATTCTTGTCTTCGGTGACCAAACCAACAATTCCCAATCATACATGCGTGTTATACTTTCAAGAGATCGTTCTTTCGCGGTGAAGGTGATATTCCCTTCAATTTCAATGAATATGAAACAAAAGAGCTAAATTCCATCAGAAGGATGCGTTGCCAATCCTAGATCATTGGATTGTTCATTATACGACGTTCTGACAATGTCTTGTTGTTTTAGATAACTCACATGTAGAAACTATTTTTGTTGCGTACTACATCACATCTAGAAGGTGTCCATTCACACAAGACACGGTCGATTTTGCGGATTTAAGTACCAATACGCGCTGCATCGTGCGCCTTTTTTGTCAGGGATGAAGAGATAAAAAAAAAGAATTTTCTAATATGCTTCAAAATTTACGTCAACGTAACCCTGTTTTGACAACTAGGGATACGTTTCCCTGTTTAACATGCTATTAACATTTCTTATTAAGAACAATGCTGGAGATGAGTAGTCGAAATGAAATACGTGCGTTTAACGTCACTGCTTCAATTGGACGTTAAGTATTTTTATCCCATGACTTTTCATTAATGCCCCTGCGCTGTCATTTATATACCCTCGATAACGGCTTGGTTATAAACGGCACTAGCGGGCCTTATACAGTATTATTTACTGATAGCTATTTTAAATCAGTATATACGGGAAATCCACAGCACTGATTGGGTAAAAGCCTCAACGACGAGCTTCATACAGCCCGGTGCAATTTTTGACCTTGTAACATACATATTAATAACTATAAATGCATACAAATAACATTGGAAAAAATAGCCAAACACATCCACACTGAAAAATGAAGTTGCAGTAAATCCTAAATCACGATTCACTCCGTCAGAATCAGAAAAACATGTTCCACGTTCGGTGTCGCAGATAAAAGAAAATGCTTTTAAAAACATTAACAGCACAATGAAAAACAAGCAAAACAACGTCGAATTTATGTGATAAACATGTATTTGAAAGATTGAAACAATAAAACTCAAATGGAAAGTTCTCTATTTTTTTTACAACCTTGTCATCTTACGAGAAATATTACTCTCGGTCAGCGTAGCGACCTCGCATGTTCGGTCTATGCTTTTGACCTCGCATAAACTTTCTCGGTACAGATAGACAAGTTATTTTATGTTGTATTAATAACGCCCGCAAAAGTAGCCTTTTTGTATTTAGATTTATGCTTTCCGTATCCGCCCTGACATTTTTGACTATCAAAATTGTGGCTCCGAATGAGACAGAATTGCCAAGTTGACAAAGTAGCAAAAAACGGCAATAGTCGGTTAATAACGCCTTGGATAGAAATGCTCACGCTACGCTTGCACGGTTGCATTGCGATTCTGGGTATGGCGGCGCCAGAAGATTTCAGGCTTTACTAAATAACGCTTACTACTCCTTTCAGCAAATACGGACACTCAAGGCACCCTATGCAATAATTCAAATGTGGTTGGCTGCAGCGACATGACAAAAAGAAAATTGGCAGTCAAATCATTCATCTCCTACTGGATCTTATTGGGAAGGAAAAGTTCATATATTAGAGGTATTTATTTGACAACATATTTTTACAACAATGAGTACACTAAAGTTCGCATATAATCTTCCCAAGGTCCTCGTATCTAAACGAAAGGAAGTACATATTAAGCTCGTGGCCCGAAATGACTTGCTTACAAAAGTGTTCGCTACTTTTACCTCATCGGTAATAACACCATGGCCCACGACCGGGCAATGAATTATAGCAGCAACCTCTTTTCATGCATTCGAATTCTGTTATACCAGGATAGCCGCAGTCGTCACGTTCTGTTGCTTTGCGCAGACATTTTTCTAACGAAAATTCAACACAAACCAGCAGTAAAAACTTTAAGGATCGCGCATTATGTTATTTTGCGACGAATGTGGAGAGCGTACTTCTATGCTTACCTAGGCGGTGGTAGCACCACGGTCCACTTTGGTTTAGCAATTCACTATAACAACAGCCTTTCTTTTCGCATGCCCGCTTCGTTATGCCTGGATAACCACAATCATGACGTCTTGTTGCTGCTATTTTCCGGCATTTTTCTAAAATTACGGATGGAAGAGTACACAATGCTTTCAAAATACCTAATCAGTAAGAGCGGAACAACTTACCTTGCCTGTAATAACACCACGGTCCCTTTTCCTTGATCGCGTTGTAACAGCATCCTTTTTTGACGCAATCTGATTTGCTTATCCCAGGGTAACCACAATCTTCACGTTTGTTTGCTTCAATCATGGGACAGTTTGCTAGAGTATTTTGAGAAATAATTAGTGGCCCAAATTGTCAGTGTTAATGCCGAAAACATAGTCGAAAATTTACCTTTTCGATGATAACACCACGGGCCAGCCACCTTTAATTCGCCATAACAACATCCCTTTCTCAAGCAATCCAACGGACTAATTCCATGGTAGCCACAATCAACGCGCATTGACGCCTTTATGTTTCGACATTTTGCTATTACGAAACAAATTAGGTAGATTCACAACTAAAATGCAATGACAACCCCCTCAAGTGTAAGAAGCCGTATTACCTCCACATGTGTTGCAAAGCTTCGGGCAATGACTGGAAACGATTTTCTTTGAACAACTAGTTGATCTAACCACAGAGCACAAGATATTTCTGTTGCTGCAAACTCTTGTAGCTGAAAAATTAAGAACAAATGCAATTTTTTTATTATTGCGACGAAACATTGACGGCAATTGCAATGAAGAAGCATTAAAATACCTGTGGCAGCGGCAAAAGCCAAAACAACAAAACAAATCACGTAAATCTGATATTTCCTCATGATTCCGGCTCTTATTTCGTCGGTGCGCGAATCGTATTAGTCCAATTCATGTTAAAGCCTTCTTTATACGCTCTTTTCTCTCTAATTACTGTAATTAATGAGTGCTTATAATCAAGATGGCCGTTTACAAATTACAACGTAAATTCGCCTCCGGGGAAGATATTGTGCATGTAGCATTCACCGTTTAAACTCTTGTGGGTTTCGCTTTGAAATATGTTGACACGGTCTATGAAGATCATTGTTGATTGTTGAATAAACGGAAGGTTTTTATCGGAGTGGTGTAGGACTAGGGTGCACACGAATCACACACGAGTTATTCTTGTCTTCGGTGACCAAACCAACAATTCCCAATCATACATTGGTGTTATACTTTCAAGAGATCGTTCTTTCGCGGTGAAGGTGATATTCCCTTCAATTTCAATGAATATGAAACAAAAGAGCTAAATTCCATCAGAAGGATGCGTTGCCAATCCTAGATCATTGGATTGTTCATTATACGACGTTCTGACAATGTCTTGTTGTTTTAGATAACTCACATGTAGAAACTATTTTTGTTGCGTACTACATCACATCTAGAAGGTGTCCATTCACACAAGACACGGTCGATTTTGCGGATTTAAGTACCAATACGCGCTGCATCGTGCGCCTTTTTTGTCAGGGATGAAGAGATAAAAAAAAAGAATTTTCTAATATGCTTCAAAATTTACGTCAACGTAACCCTGTTTTGACAACTAGGGATACGTTTCCCTGTTTAACATGCTATTAACATTTCTTATTAAGAACAATGCTGGCGATGAGTAGTCGAAATGAAATACGTGCGTTTAACGTCACTGCTTCAATTGGACGTTAAGTATTTTTATCCCATGACTTTTCATTAATGCCCCTGCGCTGTCATTTATATACCCTCGATAACGGCTTGGTTATAAACGGCACTAGCGGGCCTTATACAGTATTATTTACTGATAGCTATTTTAAATCAGTATATACGGGAAATCCACAGCACTGATTGGGTAAAAGCCTCAACGACGAGCTTCATACAGCCCGGTGCAATTTTTGACCTTGTAACATACATATTAATAACTATAAATGCATACAAATAACATTGGAAAAAATAGCCAAACACATCCACACTGAAAAATGAAGTTGCAGTAAATCCTAAATCACGATTCACTCCGTCAGAATCAGAAAAACATGTTCCACGTTCGGTGTCGCAGATAAAAGAAAATGCTTTTAAAAACATTAACAGCACAATGAAAAACAAGCAAAACAACGTCGAATTTATGTGATAAACATGTATTTGAAAAATTGAAACAATAAAACTCAAATGGAAAGTTCTCTATTTTTTTTACAACCTTGTCATCTTACGAGAAATATTACTCTCGGTCAGCGTAGCGACCTCGCATGTTCGGTCTATGCTTTTGACCTCGCATAAACTTTCTCGGTACAGATAGACAAGTTATTTTATGTTGTATTAATAACGCCCGCAAAAGTAGCCTTTTTGTATTTAGATTTATGCTTTCCGTATCCGCCCTGACATTTTTGACTATCAAAATTGTGGCTCCGAATGAGACAGAATTGCCAAGTTGACAAAGTAGCAAAAAACGGCAATAGTCGGTTAATAACGCCTTGGATAGAAATGCTCACGCTACGCTTGCACGGTTGCATTGCGATTCTGGGTATGGCGGCGCCAGAAGATTTCAGGCTTTACTAAATAACGCTTACTACTCCTTTCAGCAAATACGGACACTCAAGGCACCCTATGCAATAATTCAAATGTGGTTGGCTGCAGCGACATGACAAAAAGAAAATTGGCAGTCAAATCATTCATCTCCTACTGGATCTTATTGGGAAGGAAAAGTTCATATATTAGAGGTATTTATTTGACAACATATTTTACAACAATGAGTACACTAAAGTTCGCATATAATCTTCCCAAGGTCCTCGTATCTAAACGAAAGGAAGTACATATTAAGCTCGTGGCCCGAAATGACTTGCTTACAAAAGTGTTCGCGACTTTTACCTCATCGGTAATAACACCATGGCCCACGACCGGGCAATGAATTATAGCAGCAACCTCTTTTCATGCATTCGAATTCTGTTATACCAGGATAGCCGCAGTCGTCACGTTCTGTTGCTTTGCGCAGACATTTTTCTAACGAAAATTCAACACAAACCAGCAGTAAAAACTTTAAGGATCGCGCATTATGTTATTTTGCGACGAATGTGGAGAGCGTACTTCTATGCTTACCTAGGCGGTGGTAGCACCACGGTCCACTTTGGTTTAGCAATTCACTATAACAACAGCCTTTCTTTTCGCATGCCCGCTTCGTTATGCCTGGATAACCACAATCATGACGTCTTGTTGCTGCTATTTTCCGGCATTTTTCTAAAATTACGGATGGAAGAGTACACAATGCTTTCAAAATACCTAATCAGTAAGAGCGGAACAACTTACCTTGCCTGTAATAACACCACGGTCCCTTTTCCTTGATCGCGTTGTAACAGCATCCTTTTTTGACGCAATCTGATTTGCTTATCCCAGGGTAACCACAATCTTCACGTTTGTTTGCTTCAATCATGGGACAGTTTGCTAGAGTATTTTGAGAAATAATTAGTGGCCCAAATTGTCAGTGTTAATGCCGAAAACATAGTCGAAAATTTACCTTTTCGATGATAACACCACGGGCCAGCCACCTTTAATTCGCCATAACAACATCCCTTTCTCAAGCAATCCAACGGACTAATTCCATGGTAGCCACAATCAACGCGCATTGACGCCTTTATGTTTCGACATTTTGCTATTACGAAACAAATTAGGTAGATTCACAACTAAAATGCAATGACAACCCCCTCAAGTGTAAGAAGCCGTATTACCTCCACATGTGTTGCAAAGCCTTGGGCAATGACTGGAAACGATTTTCTTTGAACAACTAGTTGATCTAACCACAGAGCACAAGATATTTCTGTTGCTGCAAACTCTTGTAGCTGAAAAATTAAGAACAAATGCAATTTTTTTATTATTGCGACGAAACATTGACGGCAATTGCAATGAAGAAGCATTAAAATACCTGTGGCAGCGGCAAAAGCCAAAACAACAAAACAAATCACGTAAATCTGATATTTCCTCATGATTCCGGCTCTTATTTCGTCGGTGCGCGAATCGTATTAGTCCAATTCATGTTAAAGCCTTCTTTATACGCTCTTTTCTCTCTAATTACTGTAATTAATGAGTGCTTATAATCAAGATGGCCGTTTACAAATTACAACGTAAATTCGCCTCCGGGGAAGATATTGTGCATGTAGCATTCACCGTTTAAACTCTTGTGGGTTTCGCTTTGAAATATGTTGACACGGTCTATGAAGATCATTGTTGATTGTTGAATAAACGGAAGGTTTTTATCGGAGTGGTGTAGGACTAGGGTGCACACGAATCACACACGAGTTATTCTTGTCTTCGGTGACCAAACCAACAATTCCCAATCATACATGCGTGTTATACTTTCAAGAGATCGTTCTTTCGCGGTGAAGGTGATATTCCCTTCAATTTCAATGAATATGAAACAAAAGAGCTAAATTCCATCAGAAGGATGCGTTGCCAATCCTAGATCATTGGATTGTTCATTATACGACGTTCTGACAATGTCTTGTTGTTTTAGATAACTCACATGTAGAAACTATTTTTGTTGCGTATTACATCACATCTAGAAGGTGTCCATTCACACAAGACAGGGTCGATTTTGCGGATTTAAGTACCAATACGCGCTGCATCGTGCGCCTTTTTTGTCAGGGATGAAGAGATAAAAAAAAAGAATTTTCTAATATGCTTCAAAATTTACGTCAACGTAACCCTGTTTTGACAACTAGGGATACGTTTCCCTGTTTAACATGCTATTAACATTTCTTATTAAGAACAATGCTGGAGATGAGTAGTCGAAATGAAATACGTGCGTTTAACGTCACTGCTTCAATTGGACGTTAAGTATTTTTATCCCATGACTTTTCATTAATGCCCCTGCGCTGTCATTTATATACCCTCGATAACGGCTTGGTTATAAACGGCACTAGCGGGCCTTATACAGTATTATTTACTGATAGCTATTTTAAATCAGTATATACGGGAAATCCACAGCACTGATTGGGTAAAAGCCTCAACGACGAGCTTCATACAGCCCGGTGCAATTTTTGACCTTGTAACATACATATTAATAACTATAAATGCATACAAATAACATTGGAAAAAATAGCCAAACACATCCACACTGAAAAATGAAGTTGCAGTAAATCCTAAATCACGATTCACTCCGTCAGAATCAGAAAAACATGTTCCACGTTCGGTGTCGCAGATAAAAGAAAATGCTTTTAAAAACATTAACAGCACAATGAAAAACAAGCAAAACAACGTCGAATTTATGTGATAAACATGTATTTGAAAAATTGAAACAATAAAACTCAAATGGAAAGTTCTCTATTTTTTTTACAACCTTGTCATCTTACGAGAAATATTACTCTCGGTCAGCGTAGCGACCTCGCATGTTCGGTCTATGCTTTTGACCTCGCATAAACTTTCTCGGTACAGATAGACAAGTTATTTTATGTTGTATTAATAACGCCCGCAAAAGTAGCCTTTTTGTATTTAGATTTATGCTTTCCGTATCCGCCCTGACATTTTTGACTATCAAAATTGTGGCTCCGAATGAGACAGAATTGCCAAGTTGACAAAGTAGCAAAAAACGGCAATAGTCGGTTAATAACGCCTTGGATAGAAATGCTCACGCTACGCTTGCACGGTTGCATTGCGATTCTGGGTATGGCGGCGCCAGAAGATTTCAGGCTTTACTAAATAACGCTTACTACTCCTTTCAGCAAATACGGACACTCAAGGCACCCTATGCAATAATTCAAATGTGGTTGGCTGCAGCGACATGACAAAAAGAAAATTGGCAGTCAAATCATTCATCTCCTACTGGATCTTATTGGGAAGGAAAAGTTCATATATTAGAGGTATTTATTTGACAACATATTTTTACAACAATGAGTACACTAAAGTTCGCATATAATCTTCCCAAGGTCCTCGTATCTAAACGAAAGGAAGTACATATTAAGCTCGTGGCCCGAAATGACTTGCTTACAAAAGTGTTCGCGACTTTTACCTCATCGGTAATAACACCATGGCCCACGACCGGGCAATGAATTATAGCAGCAACCTCTTTTCATGCATTCGAATTCTGTTATACCAGGATAGCCGCAGTCGTCACGTTCTGTTGCTTTGCGCAGACATTTTTCTAACGAAAATTCAACACAAACCAGCAGTAAAAACTTTAAGGATCGCGCATTATGTTATTTTGCGACGAATGTGGAGAGCGTACTTCTATGCTTACCTAGGCGGTGGTAGCACCACGGTCCACTTTGGTTTAGCAATTCACTATAACAACAGCCTTTCTTTTCGCATGCCCGCTTCGTTATGCCTGGATAACCACAATCATGACGTCTTGTTGCTGCTATTTTCCGGCATTTTTCTAAAATTACGGATGGAAGAGTACACAATGCTTTCAAAATACCTAATCAGTAAGAGCGGAACAACTTACCTTGCCTGTAATAACACCACGGTCCCTTTTCCTTGATCGCGTTGTAACAGCATCCTTTTTTGACGCAATCTGATTTGCTTATCCCAGGGTAACCACAATCTTCACGTTTGTTTGCTTCAATCATGGGACAGTTTGCTAGAGTATTTTGAGAAATAATTAGTGGCCCAAATTGTCAGTGTTAATGCCGAAAACATAGTCGAAAATTTACCTTTTCGATGATAACACCACGGGCCAGCCACCTTTAATTCGCCATAACAACATCCCTTTCTCAAGCAATCCAACGGACTAATTCCATGGTAGCCACAATCAACGCGCATTGACGCCTTTATGTTTCGACATTTTGCTATTACGAAACAAATTAGGTAGATTCACAACTAAAATGCAATGACAACCCCCTCAAGTGTAAGAAGCCGTATTACCTCCACATGTGTTGCAAAGCCTTGGGCAATGACTGGAAACGATTTTCTTTGAACAACTAGTTGATCTAACCACAGAGCACAAGATATTTCTGTTGCTGCAAACTCTTGTAGCTGAAAAATTAAGAACAAATGCAATTTTTTTATTATTGCGACGAAACATTGACGGCAATTGCAATGAAGAAGCATTAAAATACCTGTGGCAGCGGCAAAAGCCAAAACAACAAAACAAATCACGTAAATCTGATATTTCCTCATGATTCCGGCTCTTATTTCGTCGGTGCGCGAATCGTATTAGTCCAATTCATGTTAAAGCCTTCTTTATACGCTCTTTTCTCTCTAATTACTGTAATTAATGAGTGCTTATAATCAAGATGGCCGTTTACAAATTACAACGTAAATTCGCCTCCGGGGAAGATATTGTGCATGTAGCATTCACCGTTTAAACTCTTGTGGGTTTCGCTTTGAAATATGTTGACACGGTCTATGAAGATCATTGTTGATTGTTGAATAAACGGAAGGTTTTTATCGGAGTGGTGTAGGACTAGGGTGCACACGAATCACACACGAGTTATTCTTGTCTTCGGTGACCAAACCAACAATTCCCAATCATACATGCGTGTTATACTTTCAAGAGATCGTTCTTTCGCGGTGAAGGTGATATTCCCTTCAATTTCAATGAATATGAAACAAAAGAGCTAAATTCCATCAGAAGGATGCGTTGCCAATCCTAGATCATTGGATTGTTCATTATACGACGTTCTGACAATGTCTTGTTGTTTTAGATAACTCACATGTAGAAACTATTTTTGTTGCGTACTACATCACATCTAGAAGGTGTCCATTCACACAAGACACGGTCGATTTTGCGGATTTAAGTACCAATACGCGCTGCATCGTGCGCCTTTTTTGTCAGGGATGAAGAGATAAAAAAAAAGAATTTTCTAATATGCTTCAAAATTTACGTCAACGTAACCCTGTTTTGACAACTAGGGATACGTTTCCCTGTTTAACATGCTATTAACATTTCTTATTAAGAACAATGCTGGAGATGAGTAGTCGAAATGAAATACGTGCGTTTAACGTCACTGCTTCAATTGGACGTTAAGTATTTTTATCCCATGACTTTTCATTAATGCCCCTGCGCTGTCATTTATATACCCTCGATAACGGCTTGGTTATAAACGGCACTAGCGGGCCTTATACAGTATTATTTACTGATAGCTATTTTAAATCAGTATATACGGGAAATCCACAGCACTGATTGGGTAAAAGCCTCAACGACGAGCTTCATACAGCCCGGTGCAATTTTTGACCTTGTAACATACATATTAATAACTATAAATGCATACAAATAACATTGGAAAAAATAGCCAAACACATCCACACTGAAAAATGAAGTTGCAGTAAATCCTAAATCACGATTCACTCCGTCAGAATCAGAAAAACATGTTCCACGTTCGGTGTCGCAGATAAAAGAAAATGCTTTTAAAAACATTAACAGCACAATGAAAAACAAGCAAAACAACGTCGAATTTATGTGATAAACATGTATTTGAAAAATTGAAACAATAAAACTCAAATGGAAAGTTCTCTATTTTTTTTACAACCTTGTCATCTTACGAGAAATATTACTCTCGGTCAGCGTAGCGACCTCGCATGTTCGGTCTATGCTTTTGACCTCGCATAAACTTTCTCGGTACAGATAGACAAGTTATTTTATGTTGTATTAATAACGCCCGCAAAAGTAGCCTTTTTGTATTTAGATTTATGCTTTCCGTATCCGCCCTGACATTTTTGACTATCAAAATTGTGGCTCCGAATGAGACAGAATTGCCAAGTTGACAAAGTAGCAAAAAACGGCAATAGTCGGTTAATAACGCCTTGGATAGAAATGCTCACGCTACGCTTGCACGGTTGCATTGCGATTCTGGGTATGGCGGCGCCAGAAGATTTCAGGCTTTACTAAATAACGCTTACTACTCCTTTCAGCAAATACGGACACTCAAGGCACCCTATGCAATAATTCAAATGTGGTTGGCTGCAGCGACATGACAAAAAGAAAATTGGCAGTCAAATCATTCATCTCCTACTGGATCTTATTGGGAAGGAAAAGTTCATATATTAGAGGTATTTATTTGACAACATATTTTTACAACAATGAGTACACTAAAGTTCGCATATAATCTTCCCAAGGTCCTCGTATCTAAACGAAAGGAAGTACATATTAAGCTCGTGGCCCGAAATGACTTGCTTACAAAAGTGTTCGCGACTTTTACCTCATCGGTAATAACACCATGGCCCACGACCGGGCAATGAATTATAGCAGCAACCTCTTTTCATGCATTCGAATTCTGTTATACCAGGATAGCCGCAGTCGTCACGTTCTGTTGCTTTGCGCAGACATTTTTCTAACGAAAATTCAACACAAACCAGCAGTAAAAACTTTAAGGATCGCGCATTATGTTATTTTGCGACGAATGTGGAGAGCGTACTTCTATGCTTACCTAGGCGGTGGTAGCACCACGGTCCACTTTGGTTTAGCAATTCACTATAACAACAGCCTTTCTTTTCGCATGCCCGCTTCGTTATGCCTGGATAACCACAATCATGACGTCTTGTTGCTGCTATTTTCCGGCATTTTTCTAAAATTACGGATGGAAGAGTACACAATGCTTTCAAAATACCTAATCAGTAAGAGCGGAACAACTTACCTTGCCTGTAATAACACCACGGTCCCTTTTCCTTGATCGCGTTGTAACAGCATCCTTTTTTGACGCAATCTGATTTGCTTATCCCAGGGTAACCACAATCTTCACGTTTGTTTGCTTCAATCATGGGACAGTTTGCTAGAGTATTTTGAGAAATAATTAGTGGCCCAAATTGTCAGTGTTAATGCCGAAAACATAGTCGAAAATTTACCTTTTCGATGATAACACCACGGGCCAGCCACCTTTAATTCGCCATAACAACATCCCTTTCTCAAGCAATCCAACGGACTAATTCCATGGTAGCCACAATCAACGCGCATTGACGCCTTTATGTTTCGACATTTTGCTATTACGAAACAAATTAGGTAGATTCACAACTAAAATGCAATGACAACCCCCTCAAGTGTAAGAAGCCGTATTACCTCCACATGTGTTGCAAAGCCTTGGGCAATGACTGGAAACGATTTTCTTTGAACAACTAGTTGATCTAACCACAGAGCACAAGATATTTCTGTTGCTGCAAACTCTTGTAGCTGAAAAATTAAGAACAAATGCAATTTTTTTATTATTGCGACGAAACATTGACGGCAATTGCAATGAAGAAGCATTAAAATACCTGTGGCAGCGGCAAAAGCCAAAACAACAAAACAAATCACGTAAATCTGATATTTCCTCATGATTCCGGCTCTTATTTCGTCGGTGCGCGAATCGTATTAGTCCAATTCATGTTAAAGCCTTCTTTATACGCTCTTTTCTCTCTAATTACTGTAATTAATGAGTGCTTATAATCAAGATGGCCGTTTACAAATTACAACGTAAATTCGCCTCCGGGGAAGATATTGTGCATGTAGCATTCACCGTTTAAACTCTTGTGGGTTTCGCTTTGAAATATGTTGACACGGTCTATGAAGATCATTGTTGATTGTTGAATAAACGGAAGGTTTTTATCGGAGTGGTGTAGGACTAGGGTGCACACGAATCACACACGAGTTATTCTTGTCTTCGGTGACCAAACCAACAATTCCCAATCATACATGCGTGTTATACTTTCAAGAGATCGTTCTTTCGCGGTGAAGGTGATATTCCCTTCAATTTCAATGAATATGAAACAAAAGAGCTAAATTCCATCAGAAGGATGCGTTGCCAATCCTAGATCATTGGATTGTTCATTATACGACGTTCTGACAATGTCTTGTTGTTTTAGATAACTCACATGTAGAAACTATTTTTGTTGCGTACTACATCACATCTAGAAGGTGTCCATTCACACAAGACACGGTCGATTTTGCGGATTTAAGTACCAATACGCGCTGCATCGTGCGCCTTTTTTGTCAGGGATGAAGAGATAAAAAAAAAGAATTTTCTAATATGCTTCAAAATTTACGTCAACGTAACCCTGTTTTGACAACTAGGGATACGTTTCCCTGTTTAACATGCTATTAACATTTCTTATTAAGAACAATGCTGGAGATGAGTAGTCGAAATGAAATACGTGCGTTTAACGTCACTGCTTCAATTGGACGTTAAGTATTTTTATCCCATTTCATTAATGCCCCTGCGCTGTCATTTATATACCCTCGATAACGGCTTGGTTATAAACGGCACTAGCGGGCCTTATACAGTATTATTTACTGATAGCTATTTTAAATCAGTATATACGGGAAATCCACAGCACTGATTGGGTAAAAGCCTCAACGACGAGCTTCATACAGCCCGGTGCAATTTTTGACCTTGTAACATACATATTAATAACTATAAATGCATACAAATAACATTGGAAAAAATAGCCAAACACATCCACACTGAAAAATGAAGTTGCAGTAAATCCTAAATCACGATTCACTCCGTCAGAATCAGAAAAACATGTTCCACGTTCGGTGTCGCAGATAAAAGAAAATGCTTTTAAAAACATTAACAGCACAATGAAAAACAAGCAAAACAACGTCGAATTTATGTGATAAACATGTATTTGAAAAATTGAAACAATAAAACTCAAATGGAAAGTTCTCTATTTTTTTTACAACCTTGTCATCTTACGAGAAATATTACTCTCGGTCAGCGTAGCGACCTCGCATGTTCGGTCTATGCTTTTGACCTCGCATAAACTTTCTCGGTACAGATAGACAAGTTATTTTATGTTGTATTAATAACGCCCGCAAAAGTAGCCTTTTTGTATTTAGATTTATGCTTTCCGTATCCGCCCTGACATTTTTGACTATCAAAATTGTGGCTCCGAATGAGACAGAATTGCCAAGTTGACAAAGTAGCAAAAAACGGCAATAGTCGGTTAATAACGCCTTGGATAGAAATGCTCACGCTACGCTTGCACGGTTGCATTGCGATTCTGGGTATGGCGGCGCCAGAAGATTTCAGGCTTTACTAAATAACGCTTACTACTCCTTTCAGCAAATACGGACACTCAAGGCACCCTATGCAATAATTCAAATGTGGTTGGCTGCAGCGACATGACAAAAAGAAAATTGGCAGTCAAATCATTCATCTCCTACTGGATCTTATTGGGAAGGAAAAGTTCATATATTAGAGGTATTTATTTGACAACATATTTTTACAACAATGAGTACACTAAAGTTCGCATATAATCTTCCCAAGGTCCTCGTATCTAAACGAAAGGAAGTACATATTAAGCTCGTGGCCCGAAATGACTTGCTTACAAAAGTGTTCGCGACTTTTACCTCATCGGTAATAACACCATGGCCCACGACCGGGCAATGAATTATAGCAGCAACCTCTTTTCATGCATTCGAATTCTGTTATACCAGGATAGCCGCAGTCGTCACGTTCTGTTGCTTTGCGCAGACATTTTTCTAACGAAAATTCAACACAAACCAGCAGTAAAAACTTTAAGGATCGCGCATTATGTTATTTTGCGACGAATGTGGAGAGCGTACTTCTATGCTTACCTAGGCGGTGGTAGCACCACGGTCCACTTTGGTTTAGCAATTCACTATAACAACAGCCTTTCTTTTCGCATGCCCGCTTCGTTATGCCTGGATAACCACAATCATGACGTCTTGTTGCTGCTATTTTCCGGCATTTTTCTAAAATTACGGATGGAAGAGTACACAATGCTTTCAAAATACCTAATCAGTAAGAGCGGAACAACTTACCTTGCCTGTAATAACACCACGGTCCCTTTTCCTTGATCGCGTTGTAACAGCATCCTTTTTTGACGCAATCTGATTTGCTTATCCCAGGGTAACCACAATCTTCACGTTTGTTTGCTTCAATCATGGGACAGTTTGCTAGAGTATTTTGAGAAATAATTAGTGGCCCAAATTGTCAGTGTTAATGCCGAAAACATAGTCGAAAATTTACCTTTTCGATGATAACACCACGGGCCAGCCACCTTTAATTCGCCATAACAACATCCCTTTCTCAAGCAATCCAACGGACTAATTCCATGGTAGCCACAATCAACGCGCATTGACGCCTTTATGTTTCGACATTTTGCTATTACGAAACAAATTAGGTAGATTCACAACTAAAATGCAATGACAACCCCCTCAAGTGTAAGAAGCCGTATTACCTCCACATGTGTTGCAAAGCCTTGGGCAATGACTGGAAACGATTTTCTTTGAACAACTAGTTGATCTAACCACAGAGCACAAGATATTTCTGTTGCTGCAAACTCTTGTAGCTGAAAAATTAAGAACAAATGCAATTTTTTTATTATTGCGACGAAACATTGACGGCAATTGCAATGAAGAAGCATTAAAATACCTGTGGCAGCGGCAAAAGCCAAAACAACAAAACAAATCACGTAAATCTGATATTTCCTCATGATTCCGGCTCTTATTTCGTCGGTGCGCGAATCGTATTAGTCCAATTCATGTTAAAGCCTTCTTTATACGCTCTTTTCTCTCTAATTACTGTAATTAATGAGTGCTTATAATCAAGATGGCCGTTTACAAATTACAACGTAAATTCGCCTCCGGGGAAGATATTGTGCATGTAGCATTCACCGTTTAAACTCTTGTGGGTTTCGCTTTGAAATATGTTGACACGGTCTATGAAGATCATTGTTGATTGTTGAATAAACGGAAGGTTTTTATCGGAGTGGTGTAGGACTAGGGTGCACACGAATCACACACGAGTTATTCTTGTCTTCGGTGACCAAACCAACAATTCCCAATCATACATGCGTGTTATACTTTCAAGAGATCGTTCTTTCGCGGTGAAGGTGATATTCCCTTCAATTTCAATGAATATGAAACAAAAGAGCTAAATTCCATCAGAAGGATGCGTTGCCAATCCTAGATCATTGGATTGTTCATTATACGACGTTCTGACAATGTCTTGTTGTTTTAGATAACTCACATGTAGAAACTATTTTTGTTGCGTACTACATCACATCTAGAAGGTGTCCATTCACACAAGACACGGTCGATTTTGCGGATTTAAGTACCAATACGCGCTGCATCGTGCGCCTTTTTTGTCAGGGATGAAGAGATAAAAAAAAAGAATTTTCTAATATGCTTCAAAATTTACGTCAACGTAACCCTGTTTTGACAACTAGGGATACGTTTCCCTGTTTAACATGCTATTAACATTTCTTATTAAGAACAATGCTGGAGATGAGTAGTCGAAATGAAATACGTGCGTTTAACGTCACTGCTTCAATTGGACGTTAAGTATTTTTATCCCATGACTTTTCATTAATGCCCCTGCGCTGTCATTTATATACCCTCGATAACGGCTTGGTTATAAACGGCACTAGCGGGCCTTATACAGTATTATTTACTGATAGCTATTTTAAATCAGTATATACGGGAAATCCACAGCACTGATTGGGTAAAAGCCTCAACGACGAGCTTCATACAGCCCGGTGCAATTTTTGACCTTGTAACATACATATTAATAACTATAAATGCATACAAATAACATTGGAAAAAATAGCCAAACACATCCACACTGAAAAATGAAGTTGCAGTAAATCCTAAATCACGATTCACTCCGTCAGAATCAGAAAAACATGTTCCACGTTCGGTGTCGCAGATAAAAGAAAATGCTTTTAAAAACATTAACAGCACAATGAAAAACAAGCAAAACAACGTCGAATTTATGTGATAAACATGTATTTGAAAAATTGAAACAATAAAACTCAAATGGAAAGTTCTCTATTTTTTTTACAACCTTGTCATCTTACGAGAAATATTACTCTCGGTCAGCGTAGCGACCTCGCATGTTCGGTCTATGCTTTTGACCTCGCATAAACTTTCTCGGTACAGATAGACAAGTTATTTTATGTTGTATTAATAACGCCCGCAAAAGTAGCCTTTTTGTATTTAGATTTATGCTTTCCGTATCCGCCCTGACATTTTTGACTATCAAAATTGTGGCTCCGAATGAGACAGAATTGCCAAGTTGACAAAGTAGCAAAAAACGGCAATAGTCGGTTAATAACGCCTTGGATAGAAATGCTCACGCTACGCTTGCACGGTTGCATTGCGATTCTGGGTATGGCGGCGCCAGAAGATTTCAGGCTTTACTAAATAACGCTTACTACTCCTTTCAGCAAATACGGACACTCAAGGCACCCTATGCAATAATTCAAATGTGGTTGGCTGCAGCGACATGACAAAAAGAAAATTGGCAGTCAAATCATTCATCTCCTACTGGATCTTATTGGGAAGGAAAAGTTCATATATTAGAGGTATTTATTTGACAACATATTTTTACAACAATGAGTACACTAAAGTTCGCATATAATCTTCCCAAGGTCCTCGTATCTAAACGAAAGGAAGTACATATTAAGCTCGTGGCCCGAAATGACTTGCTTACAAAAGTGTTCGCGACTTTTACCTCATCGGTAATAACACCATGGCCCACGACCGGGCAATGAATTATAGCAGCAACCTCTTTTCATGCATTCGAATTCTGTTATACCAGGATAGCCGCAGTCGTCACGTTCTGTTGCTTTGCGCAGACATTTTTCTAACGAAAATTCAACACAAACCAGCAGTAAAAACTTTAAGGATCGCGCATTATGTTATTTTGCGACGAATGTGGAGAGCGTACTTCTATGCTTACCTAGGCGGTGGTAGCACCACGGTCCACTTTGGTTTAGCAATTCACTATAACAACAGCCTTTCTTTTCGCATGCCCGCTTCGTTATGCCTGGATAACCACAATCATGACGTCTTGTTGCTGCTATTTTCCGGCATTTTTCTAAAATTACGGATGGAAGAGTACACAATGCTTTCAAAATACCTAATCAGTAAGAGCGGAACAACTTACCTTGCCTGTAATAACACCACGGTCCCTTTTCCTTGATCGCGTTGTAACAGCATCCTTTTTTGACGCAATCTGATTTGCTTATCCCAGGGTAACCACAATCTTCACGTTTGTTTGCTTCAATCATGGGACAGTTTGCTAGAGTATTTTGAGAAATAATTAGTGGCCCAAATTGTCAGTGTTAATGCCGAAAACATAGTCGAAAATTTACCTTTTCGATGATAACACCACGGGCCAGCCACCTTTAATTCGCCATAACAACATCCCTTTCTCAAGCAATCCAACGGACTAATTCCATGGTAGCCACAATCAACGCGCATTGACGCCTTTATGTTTCGACATTTTGCTATTACGAAACAAATTAGGTAGATTCACAACTAAAATGCAATGACAACCCCCTCAAGTGTAAGAAGCCGTATTACCTCCACATGTGTTGCAAAGCCTTGGGCAATGACTGGAAACGATTTTCTTTGAACAACTAGTTGATCTAACCACAGAGCACAAGATATTTCTGTTGCTGCAAACTCTTGTAGCTGAAAAATTAAGAACAAATGCAATTTTTTTATTATTGCGACGAAACATTGACGGCAATTGCAATGAAGAAGCATTAAAATACCTGTGGCAGCGGCAAAAGCCAAAACAACAAAACAAATCACGTAAATCTGATATTTCCTCATGATTCCGGCTCTTATTTCGTCGGTGCGCGAATCGTATTAGTCCAATTCATGTTAAAGCCTTCTTTATACGCTCTTTTCTCTCTAATTACTGTAATTAATGAGTGCTTATAATCAAGATGGCCGTTTACAAATTACAACGTAAATTCGCCTCCGGGGAAGATATTGTGCATGTAGCATTCACCGTTTAAACTCTTGTGGGTTTCGCTTTGAAATATGTTGACACGGTCTATGAAGATCATTGTTGATTGTTGAATAAACGGAAGGTTTTTATCGGAGTGGTGTAGGACTAGGGTGCACACGAATCACACACGAGTTATTCTTGTCTTCGGTGACCAAACCAACAATTCCCAATCATACATGCGTGTTATACTTTCAAGAGATCGTTCTTTCGCGGTGAAGGTGATATTCCCTTCAATTTCAATGAATATGAAACAAAAGAGCTAAATTCCATCAGAAGGATGCGTTGCCAATCCTAGATCATTGGATTGTTCATTATACGACGTTCTGACAATGTCTTGTTGTTTTAGATAACTCACATGTAGAAACTATTTTTGTTGCGTACTACATCACATCTAGAAGGTGTCCATTCACACAAGACACGGTCGATTTTGCGGATTTAAGTACCAATACGCGCTGCATCGTGCGCCTTTTTTGTCAGGGATGAAGAGATAAAAAAAAAGAATTTTCTAATATGCTTCAAAATTTACGTCAACGTAACCCTGTTTTGACAACTAGGGATACGTTTCCCTGTTTAACATGCTATTAACATTTCTTATTAAGAACAATGCTGGAGATGAGTAGTCGAAATGAAATACGTGCGTTTAACGTCACTGCTTCAATTGGACGTTAAGTATTTTTATCCCATGACTTTTCATTAATGCCCCTGCGCTGTCATTTATATACCCTCGATAACGGCTTGGTTATAAACGGCACTAGCGGGCCTTATACAGTATTATTTACTGATAGCTATTTTAAATCAGTATATACGGGAAATCCACAGCACTGATTGGGTAAAAGCCTCAACGACGAGCTTCATACAGCCCGGTGCAATTTTTGACCTTGTAACATACATATTAATAACTATAAATGCATACAAATAACATTGGAAAAAATAGCCAAACACATCCACACTGAAAAATGAAGTTGCAGTAAATCCTAAATCACGATTCACTCCGTCAGAATCAGAAAAACATGTTCCACGTTCGGTGTCGCAGATAAAAGAAAATGCTTTTAAAAACATTAACAGCACAATGAAAAACAAGCAAAACAACGTCGAATTTATGTGATAAACATGTATTTGAAAAATTGAAACAATAAAACTCAAATGGAAAGTTCTCTATTTTTTTTACAACCTTGTCATCTTACGAGAAATATTACTCTCGGTCAGCGTAGCGACCTCGCATGTTCGGTCTATGCTTTTGACCTCGCATAAACTTTCTCGGTACAGATAGACAAGTTATTTTATGTTGTATTAATAACGCCCGCAAAAGTAGCCTTTTTGTATTTAGATTTATGCTTTCCGTATCCGCCCTGACATTTTTGACTATCAAAATTGTGGCTCCGAATGAGACAGAATTGCCAAGTTGACAAAGTAGCAAAAAACGGCAATAGTCGGTTAATAACGCCTTGGATAGAAATGCTCACGCTACGCTTGCACGGTTGCATTGCGATTCTGGGTATGGCGGCGCCAGAAGATTTCAGGCTTTACTAAATAACGCTTACTACTCCTTTCAGCAAATACGGACACTCAAGGCACCCCATGCAATAATTCAAATGTGGTTGGCTGCAGCGACATGACAAAAAGAAAATTGGCAGTCAAATCATTCATCTCCTACTGGATCTTATTGGGAAGGAAAAGTTCATATATTAGAGGTATTTATTTGACAACATATTTTTACAACAATGAGTACACTAAAGTTCGCATATAATCTTCCCAAGGTCCTCGTATCTAAACGAAAGGAAGTACATATTAAGCTCGTGGCCCGAAATGACTTGCTTACAAAAGTGTTCGCGACTTTTACCTCATCGGTAATAACACCATGGCCCACGACCGGGCAATGAATTATAGCAGCAACCTCTTTTCATGCATTCGAATTCTGTTATACCAGGATAGCCGCAGTCGTCACGTTCTGTTGCTTTGCGCAGACATTTTTCTAACGAAAATTCAACACAAACCAGCAGTAAAAACTTTAAGGATCGCGCATTATGTTATTTTGCGACGAATGTGGAGAGCGTACTTCTATGCTTACCTAGTCGGTGGTAGCACCACGGTCCACTTTGGTTTAGCAATTCACTATAACAACAGCCTTTCTTCTCGCATGCCCGCTTCGTTATGCCTGGATAACCACAATCATGACGTCTTGTTGCTGCTATTTTCCGGCATTTTTCTAAAATTACGGATGGAAGAGTACACAATGCTTTCAAAATACCTAATCAGTAAGAGCGGAACAACTTACCTTGCCTGTAATAACACCACGGTCCCTTTTCCTTGATCGCGTTGTAACAGCATCCTTTTTTGACGCAATCTGATTTGCTTATCCCAGGGTAACCACAATCTTCACGTTTGTTTGCTTCAATCATGGGACAGTTTGCTAGAGTATTTTGAGAAATAATTAGTGGCCCAAATTGTCAGTGTTAATGCCGAAAACATAGTCGAAAATTTACCTTTTCGATGATAACACCACGGGCCAGCCACCTTTAATTCGCCATAACAACATCCCTTTCTCAAGCAATCCAACGGACTAATTCCATGGTAGCCACAATCAACGCGCATTGACGCCTTTATGTTTCGACATTTTGCTATTACGAAACAAATTAGGTAGATTCACAACTAAAATGCAATGACAACCCCCTCAAGTGTAAGAAGCCGTATTACCTCCACATGTGTTGCAAAGCCTTGGGCAATGACTGGAAACGATTTTCTTTGAACAACTAGTTGATCTAACCACAGAGCACAAGATATTTCTGTTGCTGCAAACTCTTGTAGCTGAAAAATTAAGAACAAATGCAATTTTTTTATTATTGCGACGAAACATTGACGGCAATTGCAATGAAGAAGCATTAAAATACCTGTGGCAGCGGCAAAAGCCAAAACAACAAAACAAATCACGTAAATCTGATATTTCCTCATGATTCCGGCTCTTATTTCGTCGGTGCGCGAATCGTATTAGTCCAATTCATGTTAAAGCCTTCTTTATACGCTCTTTTCTCTCTAATTACTGTAATTAATGAGTGCTTATAATCAAGATGGCCGTTTACAAATTACAACGTAAATTCGCCTCCGGGGAAGATATTGTGCATGTAGCATTCACCGTTTAAACTCTTGTGGGTTTCGCTTTGAAATATGTTGACACGGTCTATGAAGATCATTGTTGATTGTTGAATAAACGGAAGGTTTTTATCGGAGTGGTGTAGGACTAGGGTGCACACGAATCACACACGAGTTATTCTTGTCTTCGGTGACCAAACCAACAATTCCCAATCATACATGCGTGTTATACTTTCAAGAGATCGTTCTTTCGCGGTGAAGGTGATATTCCCTTCAATTTCAATGAATATGAAACAAAAGAGCTAAATTCCATCAGAAGGATGCGTTGCCAATCCTAGATCATTGGATTGTTCATTATACGACGTTCTGACAATGTCTTGTTGTTTTAGATAACTCACATGTAGAAACTATTTTTGTTGCGTACTACATCACATCTAGAAGGTGTCCATTCACACAAGACACGGTCGATTTTGCGGATTTAAGTACCAATACGCGCTGCATCGTGCGCCTTTTTTGTCAGGGATGAAGAGATAAAAAAAAAGAATTTTCTAATATGCTTCAAAATTTACGTCAACGTAACCCTGTTTTGACAACTAGGGATACGTTTCCCTGTTTAACATGCTATTAACATTTCTTATTAAGAACAATGCTGGAGATGAGTAGTCGAAATGAAATACGTGCGTTTAACGTCACTGCTTCAATTGGACGTTAAGTATTTTTATCCCATGACTTTTCATTAATGCCCCTGCGCTGTCATTTATATACCCTCGATAACGGCTTGGTTATAAACGGCACTAGCGGGCCTTATACAGTATTATTTACTGATAGCTATTTTAAATCAGTATATACGGGAAATCCACAGCACTGATTGGGTAAAAGCCTCAACGACGAGCTTCATACAGCCCGGTGCAATTTTTGACCTTGTAACATACATATTAATAACTATAAATGCATACAAATAACATTGGAAAAAATAGCCAAACACATCCACACTGAAAAATGAAGTTGCAGTAAATCCTAAATCACGATTCACTCCGTCAGAATCAGAAAAACATGTTCCACGTTCGGTGTCGCAGATAAAAGAAAATGCTTTTAAAAACATTAACAGCACAATGAAAAACAAGCAAAACAACGTCGAATTTATGTGATAAACATGTATTTGAAAAATTGAAACAATAAAACTCAAATGGAAAGTTCTCTATTTTTTTTACAACCTTGTCATCTTACGAGAAATATTACTCTCGGTCAGCGTAGCGACCTCGCATGTTCGGTCTATGCTTTTGACCTCGCATAAACTTTCTCGGTACAGATAGACAATATTTTATGTTGTATTAATAACGCCCGCAAAAGTAGCCTTTTTGTATTTAGATTTATGCTTTCCGTATCCGCCCTGACATTTTTGACTATCAAAATTGTGGCTCCGAATGAGACAGAATTGCCAAGTTGACAAAGTAGCAAAAAACGGCAATAGTCGGTTAATAACGCCTTGGATAGAAATGCTCACGCTACGCTTGCACGGTTGCATTGCGATTCTGGGTATGGCGGCGCCAGAAGATTTCAGGCTTTACTAAATAACGCTTACTACTCCTTTCAGCAAATACGGACACTCAAGGCACCCTATGCAATAATTCAAATGTGGTTGGCTGCAGCGACATGACAAAAAGAAAATTGGCAGTCAAATCATTCATCTCCTACTGGATCTTATTGGGAAGGAAAAGTTCATATATTAGAGGTATTTATTTGACAACATATTTTTACAACAATGAGTACACTAAAGTTCGCATATAATCTTCCCAAGGTCCTCGTATCTAAACGAAAGGAAGTACATATTAAGCTCGTGGCCCGAAATGACTTGCTTACAAAAGTGTTCGCGACTTTTACCTCATCGGTAATAACACCATGGCCCACGACCGGGCAATGAATTATAGCAGCAACCTCTTTTCATGCATTCGAATTCTGTTATACCAGGATAGCCGCAGTCGTCACGTTCTGTTGCTTTGCGCAGACATTTTTCTAACGAAAATTCAACACAAACCAGCAGTAAAAACTTTAAGGATCGCGCATTATGTTATTTTGCGACGAATGTGGAGAGCGTACTTCTATGCTTACCTAGGCGGTGGTAGCACCACGGTCCACTTTGGTTTAGCAATTCACTATAACAACAGCCTTTCTTTTCGCATGCCCGCTTCGTTATGCCTGGATAACCACAATCATGACGTCTTGTTGCTGCTATTTTCCGGCATTTTTCTAAAATTACGGATGGAAGAGTACACAATGCTTTCAAAATACCTAATCAGTAAGAGCGGAACAACTTACCTTGCCTGTAATAACACCACGGTCCCTTTTCCTTGATCGCGTTGTAACAGCATCCTTTTTTGACGCAATCTGATTTGCTTATCCCAGGGTAACCACAATCTTCACGTTTGTTTGCTTCAATCATGGGACAGTTTGCTAGAGTATTTTGAGAAATAATTAGTGGCCCAAATTGTCAGTGTTAATGCCGAAAACATAGTCGAAAATTTACCTTTTCGATGATAACACCACGGGCCAGCCACCTTTAATTCGCCATAACAACATCCCTTTCTCAAGCAATCCAACGGACTAATTCCATGGTAGCCACAATCAACGCGCATTGACGCCTTTATGTTTCGACATTTTGCTATTACGAAACAAATTAGGTAGATTCACAACTAAAATGCAATGACAACCCCCTCAAGTGTAAGAAGCCGTATTACCTCCACATGTGTTGCAAAGCCTTGGGCAATGACTGGAAACGATTTTCTTTGAACAACTAGTTGATCTAACCACAGAGCACAAGATATTTCTGTTGCTGCAAACTCTTGTAGCTGAAAAATTAAGAACAAATGCAATTTTTTTATTATTGCGACGAAACATTGACGGCAATTGCAATGAAGAAGCATTAAAATACCTGTGGCAGCGGCAAAAGCCAAAACAACAAAACAAATCACGTAAATCTGATATTTCCTCATGATTCCGGCTCTTATTTCGTCGGTGCGCGAATCGTATTAGTCCAATTCATGTTAAAGCCTTCTTTATACGCTCTTTTCTCTCTAATTACTGTAATTAATGAGTGCTTATAATCAAGATGGCCGTTTACAAATTACAACGTAAATTCGCCTCCGGGGAAGATATTGTGCATGTAGCATTCACCGTTTAAACTCTTGTGGGTTTCGCTTTGAAATATGTTGACACGGTCTATGAAGATCATTGTTGATTGTTGAATAAACGGAAGGTTTTTATCGGAGTGGTGTAGGACTAGGGTGCACACGAATCACACACGAGTTATTCTTGTCTTCGGTGACCAAACCAACAATTCCCAATCATACATGCGTGTTATACTTTCAAGAGATCGTTCTTTCGCGGTGAAGGTGATATTCCCTTCAATTTCAATGAATATGAAACAAAAGAGCTAAATTCCATCAGAAGGATGCGTTGCCAATCCTAGATCATTGGATTGTTCATTATACGACGTTCTGACAATGTCTTGTTGTTTTAGATAACTCACATGTAGAAACTATTTTTGTTGCGTACTACATCACATCTAGAAGGTGTCCATTCACACAAGACACGGTCGATTTTGCGGATTTAAGTACCAATACGCGCTGCATCGTGCGCCTTTTTTGTCAGGGATGAAGAGATAAAAAAAAAGAATTTTCTAATATGCTTCAAAATTTACGTCAACGTAACCCTGTTTTGACAACTAGGGATACGTTTCCCTGTTTAACATGCTATTAACATTTCTTATTAAGAACAATGCTGGAGATGAGTAGTCGAAATGAAATACGTGCGTTTAACGTCACTGCTTCAATTGGACGTTAAGTATTTTTATCCCATGACTTTTCATTAATGCCCCTGCGCTGTCATTTATATACCCTCGATAACGGCTTGGTTATAAACGGCACTAGCGGGCCTTATACAGTATTATTTACTGATAGCTATTTTAAATCAGTATATACGGGAAATCCACAGCACTGATTGGGTAAAAGCCTCAACGACGAGCTTCATACAGCCCGGTGCAATTTTTGACCTTGTAACATACATATTAATAACTATAAATGCATACAAATAACATTGGAAAAAATAGCCAAACACATCCACACTGAAAAATGAAGTTGCAGTAAATCCTAAATCACGATTCACTCCGTCAGAATCAGAAAAACATGTTCCACGTTCGGTGTCGCAGATAAAAGAAAATGCTTTTAAAAACATTAACAGCACAATGAAAAACAAGCAAAACAACGTCGAATTTATGTGATAAACATGTATTTGAAAAATTGAAACAATAAAACTCAAATGGAAAGTTCTCTATTTTTTTTACAACCTTGTCATCTTACGAGAAATATTACTCTCGGTCAGCGTAGCGACCTCGCATGTTCGGTCTATGCTTTTGACCTCGCATAAACTTTCTCGGTACAGATAGACAAGTTATTTTATGTTGTATTAATAACGCCCGCAAAAGTAGCCTTTTTGTATTTAGATTTATGCTTTCCGTATCCGCCCTGACATTTTTGACTATCAAAATTGTGGCTCCGAATGAGACAGAATTGCCAAGTTGACAAAGTAGCAAAAAACGGCAATAGTCGGTTAATAACGCCTTGGATAGAAATGCTCACGCTACGCTTGCACGGTTGCATTGCGATTCTGGGTATGGCGGCGCCAGAAGATTTCAGGCTTTACTAAATAACGCTTACTACTCCTTTCAGCAAATACGGACACTCAAGGCACCCTATGCAATAATTCAAATGTGGTTGGCTGCAGCGACATGACAAAAAGAAAATTGGCAGTCAAATCATTCATCTCCTACTGGATCTTATTGGGAAGGAAAAGTTCATATATTAGAGGTATTTATTTGACAACATATTTTTACAACAATGAGTACACTAAAGTTCGCATATAATCTTCCCAAGGTCCTCGTATCTAAACGAAAGGAAGTACATATTAAGCTCGTGGCCCGAAATGACTTGCTTACAAAAGTGTTCGCGACTTTTACCTCATCGGTAATAACACCATGGCCCACGACCGGGCAATGAATTATAGCAGCAACCTCTTTTCATGCATTCGAATTCTGTTATACCAGGATAGCCGCAGTCGTCACGTTCTGTTGCTTTGCGCAGACATTTTTCTAACGAAAATTCAACACAAACCAGCAGTAAAAACTTTAAGGATCGCGCATTATGTTATTTTGCGACGAATGTGGAGAGCGTACTTCTATGCTTACCTAGTCGGTGGTAGCACCACGGTCCACTTTGGTTTAGCAATTCACTATAACAACAGCCTTTCTTCTCGCATGCCCGCTTCGTTATGCCTGGATAACCACAATCATGACGTCTTGTTGCTGCTATTTTCCGGCATTTTTCTAAAATTACGGATGGAAGAGTACACAATGCTTTCAAAATACCTAATCAGTAAGAGCGGAACAACTTACCTTGCCTGTAATAACACCACGGTCCCTTTTCCTTGATCGCGTTGTAACAGCATCCTTTTTTGACGCAATCTGATTTGCTTATCCCAGGGTAACCACAATCTTCACGTTTGTTTGCTTCAATCATGGGACAGTTTGCTAGAGTATTTTGAGAAATAATTAGTGGCCCAAATTGTCAGTGTTAATGCCGAAAACATAGTCGAAAATTTACCTTTTCGATGATAACACCACGGGCCAGCCACCTTTAATTCGCCATAACAACATCCCTTTCTCAAGCAATCCAACGGACTAATTCAATGGTAGCCACAATCAACGCGCATTGACGCCTTTATGTTTCGACATTTTGCTATTACGAAACAAATTAGGTAGATTCACAACTAAAATGCAATGACAACCCCCTCAAGTGTAAGAAGCCGTATTACCTCCACATGTGTTGCAAAGCCTTGGGCAATGACTGGAAACGATTTTCTTTGAACAACTAGTTGATCTAACCACAGAGCACAAGATATTTCTGTTGCTGCAAACTCTTGTAGCTGAAAAATTAAGAACAAATGCAATTTTTTTATTATTGCGACGAAACATTGACGGCAATTGCAATGAAGAAGCATTAAAATACCTGTGGCAGCGGCAAAAGCCAAAACAACAAAACAAATCACGTAAATCTGATATTTCCTCATGATTCCGGCTCTTATTTCGTCGGTGCGCGAATCGTATTAGTCCAATTCATGTTAAAGCCTTCTTTATACGCTCTTTTCTCTCTAATTACTGTAATTAATGAGTGCTTATAATCAAGATGGCCGTTTACAAATTACAACGTAAATTCGCCTCCGGGGAAGATATTGTGCATGTAGCATTCACCGTTTAAACTCTTGTGGGTTTCGCTTTGAAATATGTTGACACGGTCTATGAAGATCATTGTTGATTGTTGAATAAACGGAAGGTTTTTATCGGAGTGGTGTAGGACTAGGGTGCACACGAATCACACACGAGTTATTCTTGTCTTCGGTGACCAAACCAACAATTCCCAATCATACATGCGTGTTATACTTTCAAGAGATCGTTCTTTCGCGGTGAAGGTGATATTCCCTTCAATTTCAATGAATATGAAACAAAAGAGCTAAATTCCATCAGAAGGATGCGTTGCCAATCCTAGATCATTGGATTGTTCATTATACGACGTTCTGACAATGTCTTGTTGTTTTAGATAACTCACATGTAGAAACTATTTTTGTTGCGTACTACATCACATCTAGAAGGTGTCCATTCACACAAGACACGGTCGATTTTGCGGATTTAAGTACCAATACGCGCTGCATCGTGCGCCTTTTTTGTCAGGGATAAAGAGATAAAAAAAAAGAATTTTCTAATATGCTTCAAAATTTACGTCAACGTAACCCTGTTTTGACAACTAGGGATACGTTTCCCTGTTTAACATGCTATTAACATTTCTTATTAAGAACAATGCTGGATATGAGTAGTCGAAATGAAATACGTGCGTTTAACGTCACTGCTTCAATTGGACGTTAAGTATTTTTATCCCATGACTTTTCATTAATGCCCCTGCGCTGTCATTTATATACCCTCGATAACGGCTTGGTTATAAACGGCACTAGCGGGCCTTATACAGTATTATTTACTGATAGCTATTTTAAATCAGTATATACGGGAAATCCACAGCACTGATTGGGTAAAAGCCTCAACGACGAGCTTCATACAGCCCGGTGCAATTTTTGACCTTGTAACATACATATTAATAACTATAAATGCATACAAATAACATTGGAAAAAATAGCCAAACACATCCACACTGAAAAATGAAGTTGCAGTAAATCCTAAATCACGATTCACTCCGTCAGAATCAGAAAAACATGTTCCACGTTCGGTGTCGCAGATAAAAGAAAATGCTTTTAAAAACATTAACAGCACAATGAAAAACAAGCAAAACAACGTCGAATTTATGTGATAAACATGTATTTGAAAAATTGAAACAATAAAACTCAAATGGAAAGTTCTCTATTTTTTTTACAACCTTGTCATCTTACGAGAAATATTACTCTCGGTCAGCGTAGCGACCTCGCATGTTCGGTCTATGCTTTTGACCTCGCATAAACTTTCTCGGTACAGATAGACAAGTTATTTTATGTTGTATTAATAACGCCCGCAAAAGTAGCCTTTTTGTATTTAGATTTATGCTTTCCGTATCCGCCCTGACATTTTTGACTATCAAAATTGTGGCTCCGAATGAGACAGAATTGCCAAGTTGACAAAGTAGCAAAAAACGGCAATAGTCGGTTAATAACGCCTTGGATAGAAATGCTCACGCTACGCTTGCACGGTTGCATTGCGATTCTGGGTATGGCGGCGCCAGAAGATTTCAGGCTTTACTAAATAACGCTTACTACTCCTTTCAGCAAATACGGACACTCAAGGCACCCTATGCAATAATTCAAATGTGGTTGGCTGCAGCGACATGACAAAAAGAAAATTGGCAGTCAAATCATTCATCTCCTACTGGATCTTATTGGGAAGGAAAAGTTCATATATTAGAGGTATTTATTTGACAACATATTTTTACAACAATGAGTACACTAAAGTTCGCATATAATCTTCCCAAGGTCCTCGTATCTAAACGAAAGGAAGTACATATTAAGCTCGTGGCCCGAAATGACTTGCTTACAAAAGTGTTCGCGACTTTTACCTCATCGGTAATAACACCATGGCCCACGACCGGGCAATGAATTATAGCAGCAACCTCTTTTCATGCATTCGAATTCTGTTATACCAGGATAGCCGCAGTCGTCACGTTCTGTTGCTTTGCGCAGACATTTTTCTAACGAAAATTCAACACAAACCAGCAGTAAAAACTTTAAGGATCGCGCATTATGTTATTTTGCGACGAATGTGGAGAGCGTACTTCTATGCTTACCTAGGCGGTGGTAGCACCACGGTCCACTTTGGTTTAGCAATTCACTATAACAACAGCCTTTCTTTTCGCATGCCCGCTTCGTTATGCCTGGATAACCACAATCATGACGTCTTGTTGCTGCTATTTTCCGGCATTTTTCTAAAATTACGGATGGAAGAGTACACAATGCTTTCAAAATACCTAATCAGTAAGAGCGGAACAACTTACCTTGCCTGTAATAACACCACGGTCCCTTTTCCTTGATCGCGTTGTAACAGCATCCTTTTTTGACGCAATCTGATTTGCTTATCCCAGGGTAACCACAATCTTCATGTTTGTTTGCTTCAATCATGGGACAGTTTGCTAGAGTATTTTGAGAAATAATTAGTGGCCCAAATTGTCAGTGTTAATGCCGAAAACATAGTCGAAAATTTACCTTTTCGATGATAACACCACGGGCCAGCCACCTTTAATTCGCCATAACAACATCCCTTTCTCAAGCAATCCAACGGACTAATTCCATGGTAGCCACAATCAACGCGCATTGACGCCTTTATGTTTCGACATTTTGCTATTACGAAACAAATTAGGTAGATTCACAACTAAAATGCAATGACAACCCCCTCAAGTGTAAGAAGCCGTATTACCTCCACATGTGTTGCAAAGCCTTGGGCAATGACTGGAAACGATTTTCTTTGAACAACTAGTTGATCTAACCACAGAGCACAAGATATTTCTGTTGCTGCAAACTCTTGTAGCTGAAAAATTAAGAACAAATGCAATTTTTTTATTATTGCGACGAAACATTGACGGCAATTGCAATGAAGAAGCATTAAAATACCTGTGGCAGCGGCAAAAGCCAAAACAACAAAACAAATCACGTAAATCTGATATTTCCTCATGATTCCGGCTCTTATTTCGTCGGTGCGCGAATCGTATTAGTCCAATTCATGTTAAAGCCTTCTTTATACGCTCTTTTCTCTCTAATTACTGTAATTAATGAGTGCTTATAATCAAGATGGCCGTTTACAAATTACAACGTAAATTCGCCTCCGGGGAAGATATTGTGCATGTAGCATTCACCGTTTAAACTCTTGTGGGTTTCGCTTTGAAATATGTTGACACGGTCTATGAAGATCATTGTTGATTGTTGAATAAACGGAAGGTTTTTATCGGAGTGGTGTAGGACTAGGGTGCACACGAATCACACACGAGTTATTCTTGTCTTCGGTGACCAAACCAACAATTCCCAATCATACATGCGTGTTATACTTTCAAGAGATCGTTCTTTCGCGGTGAAGGTGATATTCCCTTCAATTTCAATGAATATGAAACAAAAGAGCTAAATTCCATCAGAAGGATGCGTTGCCAATCCTAGATCATTGGATTGTTCATTATACGACGTTCTGACAATGTCTTGTTGTTTTAGATAACTCACATGTAGAAACTATTTTTGTTGCGTACTACATCACATCTAGAAGGTGTCCATTCACACAAGACACGGTCGATTTTGCGGATTTAAGTACCAATACGCGCTGCATCGTGCGCCTTTTTTGTCAGGGATGAAGAGATAAAAAAAAAAGAATTTTCTAATATGCTTCAAAATTTACGTCAACGTAACCCTGTTTTGACAACTAGGGATACGTTTCCCTGTTTAACATGCTATTAACATTTCTTATTAAGAACAATGCTGGAGATGAGTAGTCGAAATGAAATACGTGCGTTTAACGTCACTGCTTCAATTGGACGTTAAGTATTTTTATCCCATGACTTTTCATTAATGCCCCTGCGCTGTCATTTATATACCCTCGATAACGGCTTGGTTATAAACGGCACTAGCGGGCCTTATACAGTATTATTTACTGATAGCTATTTTAAATCAGTATATACGGGAAATCCACAGCACTGATTGGGTAAAAGCCTCAACGACGAGCTTCATACAGCCCGGTGCAATTTTTGACCTTGTAACATACATATTAATAACTATAAATGCATACAAATAACATTGGAAAAAATAGCCAAACACATCCACACTGAAAAATGAAGTTGCAGTAAATCCTAAATCACGATTCACTCCGTCAGAATCAGAAAAACATGTTCCACGTTCGGTGTCGCAGATAAAAGAAAATGCTTTTAAAAACATTAACAGCACAATGAAAAACAAGCAAAACAACGTCGAATTTATGTGATAAACATGTATTTGAAAAATTGAAACAATAAAACTCAAATGGAAAGTTCTCTATTTTTTTTACAACCTTGTCATCTTACGAGAAATATTACTCTCGGTCAGCGTAGCGACCTCGCATGTTCGGTCTATGCTTTTGACCTCGCATAAACTTTCTCGGTACAGATAGACAAGTTATTTTATGTTGTATTAATAACGCCCGCAAAAGTAGCCTTTTTGTATTTAGATTTATGCTTTCCGTATCCGCCCTGACATTTTTGACTATCAAAATTGTGGCTCCGAATGAGACAGAATTGCCAAGTTGACAAAGTAGCAAAAAACGGCAATAGTCGGTTAATAACGCCTTGGATAGAAATGCTCACGCTACGCTTGCACGGTTGCATTGCGATTCTGGGTATGGCGGCGCCAGAAGATTTCAGGCTTTACTAAATAACGCTTACTACTCCTTTCAGCAAATACGGACACTCAAGGCACCCTATGCAATAATTCAAATGTGGTTGGCTGCAGCGACATGACAAAAAGAAAATTGGCAGTCAAATCATTCATCTCCTACTGGATCTTATTGGGAAGGAAAAGTTCATATATTAGAGGTATTTATTTGACAACATATTTTTACAACAATGAGTACACTAAAGTTCGCATATAATCTTCCCAAGGTCCTCGTATCTAAACGAAAGGAAGTACATATTAAGCTCGTGGCCCGAAATGACTTGCTTACAAAAGTGTTCGCGACTTTTACCTCATCGGTAATAACACCATGGCCCACGACCGGGCAATGAATTATAGCAGCAACCTCTTTTCATGCATTCGAATTCTGTTATACCAGGATAGCCGCAGTCGTCACGTTCTGTTGCTTTGCGCAGACATTTTTCTAACGAAAATTCAACACAAACCAGCAGTAAAAACTTTAAGGATCGCGCATTATGTTATTTTGCGACGAATGTGGAGAGCGTACTTCTGTGCTTACCTAGTCGGTGGTAGCACCACGGTCCACTTTGGTTTAGCAATTCACTATAACAACAGCCTTTCTTCTCGCATGCCCGCTTCGTTATGCCTGGATAACCACAATCATGACGTCTTGTTGCTGCTATTTTCCGGCATTTTTCTAAAATTACGGATGGAAGAGTACACAATGCTTTCAAAATACCTAATCAGTAAGAGCGGAACAACTTACCTTGCCTGTAATAACACCACGGTCCCTTTTCCTTGATCGCGTTGTAACAGCATCCTTTTTTGACGCAATCTGATTTGCTTATCCCAGGGTAACCACAATCTTCACGTTTGTTTGCTTCAATCATGGGACAGTTTGCTAGAGTATTTTGAGAAATAATTAGTGGCCCAAATTGTCAGTGTTAATGCCGAAAACATAGTCGAAAATTTACCTTTTCGATGATAACACCACGGGCCAGCCACCTTTAATTCGCCATAACAACATCCCTTTCTCAAGCAATCCAACGGACTAATTCCATGGTAGCCACAATCAACGCGCATTGACGCCTTTATGTTTCGACATTTTGCTATTACGAAACAAATTAGGTAGATTCACAACTAAAATGCAATGACAACCCCCTCAAGTGTAAGAAGCCGTATTACCTCCACATGTGTTGCAAAGCCTTGGGCAATGACTGGAAACGATTTTCTTTGAACAACTAGTTGATCTAACCACAGAGCACAAGATATTTCTGTTGCTGCAAACTCTTGTAGCTGAAAAATTAAGAACAAATGCATTTTTTTTATTATTGCGACGAAACATTGACGGCAATTGCAATGAAGAAGCATTAAAATACCTGTGGCAGCGGCAAAAGCCAAAACAACAAAACAAATCACGTAAATCTGATATTTCCTCATGATTCCGGCTCTTATTTCGTCGGTGCGCGAATCGTATTAGTCCAATTCATGTTAAAGCCTTCTTTATACGCTCTTTTCTCTCTAATTACTGTAATTAATGAGTGCTTATAATCAAGATGGCCGTTTACAAATTACAACGTAAATTCGCCTCCGGGGAAGATATTGTGCATGTAGCATTCACCGTTTAAACTCTTGTGGGTTTCGCTTTGAAATATGTTGACACGGTCTATGAAGATCATTGTTGATTGTTGAATAAACGGAAGGTTTTTATCGGAGTGGTGTAGGACTAGGGTGCACACGAATCACACACGAGTTATTCTTGTCTTCGGTGACCAAACCAACAATTCCCAATCATACATGCGTGTTATACTTTCAAGAGATCGTTCTTTCGCGGTGAAGGTGATATTCCCTTCAATTTCAATGAATATGAAACAAAAGAGCTAAATTCCATCAGAAGGATGCGTTGCCAATCCTAGATCATTGGATTGTTCATTATACGACGTTCTGACAATGTCTTGTTGTTTTAGATAACTCACATGTAGAAACTATTTTTGTTGCGTACTACATCACATCTAGAAGGTGTCCATTCACACAAGACACGGTCGATTTTGCGGATTTAAGTACCAATACGCGCTGCATCGTGCGCCTTTTTTGTCAGGGATGAAGAGATAAAAAAAAAGAATTTTCTAATATGCTTCAAAATTTACGTCAACGTAACCCTGTTTTGACAACTAGGGATACGTTTCCCTGTTTAACATGCTATTAACATTTCTTATTAAGAACAATGCTGGAGATGAGTAGTCGAAATGAAATACGTGCGTTTAACGTCACTGCTTCAATTGGACGTTAAGTATTTTTATCCCATGACTTTTCATTAATGCCCCTGCGCTGTCATTTATATACCCTCGATAACGGCTTGGTTATAAACGGCACTAGCGGGCCTTATACAGTATTATTTACTGATAGCTATTTTAAATCAGTATATACGGGAAATCCACAGCACTGATTGGGTAAAAGCCTCAACGACGAGCTTCATACAGCCCGGTGCAATTTTTGACCTTGTAACATACATATTAATAACTATAAATGCATACAAATAACATTGGAAAAAATAGCCAAACACATCCACACTGAAAAATGAAGTTGCAGTAAATCCTAAATCACGATTCACTCCGTCAGAATCAGAAAAACATGTTCCACGTTCGGTGTCGCAGATAAAAGAAAATGCTTTTAAAAACATTAACAGCACAATGAAAAACAAGCAAAACAACGTCGAATTTATGTGATAAACATGTATTTGAAAAATTGAAACAATAAAACTCAAATGGAAAGTTCTCTATTTTTTTTACAACCTTGTCATCTTACGAGAAATATTACTCTCGGTCAGCGTAGCGACCTCGCATGTTCGGTCTATGCTTTTGACCTCGCATAAACTTTCTCGGTACAGATAGACAAGTTATTTTATGTTGTATTAATAACGCCCGCAAAAGTAGCCTTTTTGTATTTAGATTTATGCTTTCCGTATCCGCCCTGACATTTTTGACTATCAAAATTGTGGCTCCGAATGAGACAGAATTGCCAAGTTGACAAAGTAGCAAAAAACGGCAATAGTCGGTTAATAACGCCTTGGATAGAAATGCTCACGCTACGCTTGCACGGTTGCATTGCGATTCTGGGTATGGCGGCGCCAGAAGATTTCAGGCTTTACTAAATAACGCTTACTACTCCTTTCAGCAAATACGGACACTCAAGGCACCCTATGCAATAATTCAAATGTGGTTGGCTGCAGCGACATGACAAAAAGAAAATTGGCAGTCAAATCATTCATCTCCTACTGGATCTTATTGGGAAGGAAAAGTTCATATATTAGAGGTATTTATTTGACAACATATTTTTACAACAATGAGTACACTAAAGTTCGCATATAATCTTCCCAAGGTCCTCGTATCTAAACGAAAGGAAGTACATATTAAGCTCGTGGCCCGAAATGACTTGCTTACAAAAGTGTTCGCGACTTTTACCTCATCGGTAATAACACCATGGCCCACGACCGGGCAATGAATTATAGCAGCAACCTCTTTTCATGCATTCGAATTCTGTTATACCAGGATAGCCGCAGTCGTCACGTTCTGTTGCTTTGCGCAGACATTTTTCTAACGAAAATTCAACACAAACCAGCAGTAAAAACTTTAAGGATCGCGCATTATGTTATTTTGCGACGAATGTGGAGAGCGTACTTCTATGCTTACCTAGTCGGTGGTAGCACCACGGTCCACTTTGGTTTAGCAATTCACTATAACAACAGCCTTTCTTCTCGCATGCCCGCTTCGTTATGCCTGGATAACCACAATCATGACGTCTTGTTGCTGCTATTTTCCGGCATTTTTCTAAAATTACGGATGGAAGAGTACACAATGCTTTCAAAATACCTAATCAGTAAGAGCGGAACAACTTACCTTGCCTGTAATAACACCACGGTCCCTTTTCCTTGATCGCGTTGTAACAGCATCCTTTTTTGACGCAATCTGATTTGCTTATCCCAGGGTAACCACAATCTTCACGTTTGTTTGCTTCAATCATGGGACAGTTTGCTAGAGTATTTTGAGAAATAATTAGTGGCCCAAATTGTCAGTGTTAATGCCGAAAACATAGTCGAAAATTTACCTTTTCGATGATAACACCACGGGCCAGCCACCTTTAATTCGCCATAACAACATCCCTTTCTCAAGCAATCCAACGGACTAATTCCATGGTAGCCACAATCAACGCGCATTGACGCCTTTATGTTTCGACATTTTGCTATTACGAAACAAATTAGGTAGATTCACAACTAAAATGCAATGACAACCCCCTCAAGTGTAAGAAGCCGTATTACCTCCACATGTGTTGCAAAGCCTTGGGCAATGACTGGAAACGATTTTCTTTGAACAACTAGTTGATCTAACCACAGAGCACAAGATATTTCTGTTGCTGCAAACTCTTGTAGCTGAAAAATTAAGAACAAATGCAATTTTTTTATTATTGCGACGAAACATTGACGGCAATTGCAATGAAGAAGCATTAAAATACCTGTGGCAGCGGCAAAAGCCAAAACAACAAAACAAATCACGTAAATCTGATATTTCCTCATGATTCCGGCTCTTATTTCGTCGGTGCGCGAATCGTATTAGTCCAATTCATGTTAAAGCCTTCTTTATACGCTCTTTTCTCTCTAATTACTGTAATTAATGAGTGCTTATAATCAAGATGGCCGTTTACAAATTACAACGTAAATTCGCCTCCGGGGAAGATATTGTGCATGTAGCATTCACCGTTTAAACTCTTGTGGGTTTCGCTTTGAAATATGTTGACACGGTCTATGAAGATCATTGTTGATTGTTGAATAAACGGAAGGTTTTTATCGGAGTGGTGTAGGACTAGGGTGCAAACGAATCACACACGAGTTATTCTTGTCTTCGGTGACCAAACCAACAATTCCCAATCATACATGCGTGTTATACTTTCAAGAGATCGTTCTTTCGCGGTGAAGGTGATATTCCCTTCAATTTCAATGAATATGAAACAAAAGAGCTAAATTCCATCAGAAGGATGCGTTGCCAATCCTAGATCATTGGATTGTTCATTATACGACGTTCTGACAATGTCTTGTTGTTTTAGATAACTCACATGTAGAAACTATTTTTGTTGCGTACTACATCACATCTAGAAGGTGTCCATTCACACAAGACACGGTCGATTTTGCGGATTTAAGTACCAATACGCGCTGCATCGTGCGCCTTTTTTGTCAGGGATGAAGAGATAAAAAAAAAGAATTTTCTAATATGCTTCAAAATTTACGTCAACGTAACCCTGTTTTGACAACTAGGGATACGTTTCCCTGTTTAACATGCTATTAACATTTCTTATTAAGAACAATGCTGGATATGAGTAGTCGAAATGAAATACGTGCGTTTAACGTCACTGCTTCAATTGGACGTTAAGTATTTTTATCCCATGACTTTTCATTAATGCCCCTGCGCTGTCATTTATATACCCTCGATAACGGCTTGGTTATAAACGGCACTAGCGGGCCTTATACAGTATTATTTACTGATAGCTATTTTAAATCAGTATATACGGGAAATCCACAGCACTGATTGGGTAAAAGCCTCAACGACGAGCTTCATACAGCCCGGTGCAATTTTTGACCTTGTAACATACATATTAATAACTATAAATGCATACAAATAACATTGGAAAAAATAGCCAAACACATCCACACTGAAAAATGAAGTTGCAGTAAATCCTAAATCACGATTCACTCCGTCAGAATCAGAAAAACATGTTCCACGTTCGGTGTCGCAGATAAAAGAAAATGCTTTTAAAAACATTAACAGCACAATGAAAAACAAGCAAAACAACGTCGAATTTATGTGATAAACATGTATTTGAAAAATTGAAACAATAAAACTCAAATGGAAAGTTCTCTATTTTTTTTACAACCTTGTCATCTTACGAGAAATATTACTCTCGGTCAGCGTAGCGACCTCGCATGTTCGGTCTATGCTTTTGACCTCGCATAAACTTTCTCGGTACAGATAGACAAGTTATTTTATGTTGTATTAATAACGCCCGCAAAAGTAGCCTTTTTGTATTTAGATTTATGCTTTCCGTATCCGCCCTGACATTTTTGACTATCAAAATTGTGGCTCCGAATGAGACAGAATTGCCAAGTTGACAAAGTAGCAAAAAACGGCAATAGTCGGTTAATAACGCCTTGGATAGAAATGCTCACGCTACGCTTGCACGGTTGCATTGCGATTCTGGGTATGGCGGCGCCAGAAGATTTCAGGCTTTACTAAATAACGCTTACTACTCCTTTCAGCAAATACGGACACTCAAGGCACCCTATGCAATAATTCAAATGTGGTTGGCTGCAGCGACATGACAAAAAAAAAATTGGCAGTCAAATCATTCATCTCCTACTGGATCTTATTGGGAAGGAAAAGTTCATATATTAGAGGTATTTATTTGACAACATATTTTTACAACAATGAGTACACTAAAGTTCGCATATAATCTTCCCAAGGTCCTCGTATCTAAACGAAAGGAAGTACATATTAAGCTCGTGGCCCGAAATGACTTGCTTACAAAAGTGTTCGCGACTTTTACCTCATCGGTAATAACACCATGGCCCACGACCGGGCAATGAATTATAGCAGCAACCTCTTTTCATGCATTCGAATTCTGTTATACCAGGATAGCCGCAGTCGTCACGTTCTGTTGCTTTGCGCAGACATTTTTCTAACGAAAATTCAACACAAACCAGCAGTAAAAACTTTAAGGATCGCGCATTATGTTATTTTGCGACGAATGTGGAGAGCGTACTTCTATGCTTACCTAGGCGGTGGTAGCACCACGGTCCACTTTGGTTTAGCAATTCACTATAACAACAGCCTTTCTTTTCGCATGCCCGCTTCGTTATGCCTGGATAACCACAATCATGACGTCTTGTTGCTGCTATTTTCCGGCATTTTTCTAAAATTACGGATGGAAGAGTACACAATGCTTTCAAAATACCTAATCAGTAAGAGCGGAACAACTTACCTTGCCTGTAATAACACCACGGTCCCTTTTCCTTGATCGCGTTGTAACAGCATCCTTTTTTGACGCAATCTGATTTGCTTATCCCAGGGTAACCACAATCTTCACGTTTGTTTGCTTCAATCATGGGACAGTTTGCTAGAGTATTTTGAGAAATAATTAGTGGCCCAAATTGTCAGTGTTAATGCCGAAAACATAGTCGAAAATTTACCTTTTCGATGATAACACCACGGGCCAGCCACCTTTAATTCGCCATAACAACATCCCTTTCTCAAGCAATCCAACGGACTAATTCCATGGTAGCCACAATCAACGCGCATTGACGCCTTTATGTTTCGACATTTTGCTATTACGAAACAAATTAGGTAGATTCACAACTAAAATGCAATGACAACCCCCTCAAGTGTAAGAAGCCGTATTACCTCCACATGTGTTGCAAAGCCTTGGGCAATGACTGGAAACGATTTTCTTTGAACAACTAGTTGATCTAACCACAGAGCACAAGATATTTCTGTTGCTGCAAACTCTTGTAGCTGAAAAATTAAGAACAAATGCAATTTTTTTATTATTGCGACGAAACATTGACGGCAATTGCAATGAAGAAGCATTAAAATACCTGTGGCAGCGGCAAAAGCCAAAACAACAAAACAAATCACGTAAATCTGATATTTCCTCATGATTCCGGCTCTTATTTCGTCGGTGCGCGAATCGTATTAGTCCAATTCATGTTAAAGCCTTCTTTATACGCTCTTTTCTCTCTAATTACTGTAATTAATGAGTGCTTATAATCAAGATGGCCGTTTACAAATTACAACGTAAATTCGCCTCCGGGGAAGATATTGTGCATGTAGCATTCACCGTTTAAACTCTTGTGGGTTTCGCTTTGAAATATGTTGACACGGTCTATGAAGATCATTGTTGATTGTTGAATAAACGGAAGGTTTTTATCGGAGTGGTGTAGGACTAGGGTGCACACGAATCACACACGAGTTATTCTTGTCTTCGGTGACCAAACCAACAATTCCCAATCATACATGCGTGTTATACTTTCAAGAGATCGTTCTTTCGCGGTGAAGGTGATATTCCCTTCAATTTCAATGAATATGAAACAAAAGAGCTAAATTCCATCAGAAGGATGCGTTGCCAATCCTAGATCATTGGATTGTTCATTATACGACGTTCTGACAATGTCTTGTTGTTTTAGATAACTCACATGTAGAAACTATTTTTGTTGCGTACTACATCACATCTAGAAGGTGTCCATTCACACAAGACACGGTCGATTTTGCGGATTTAAGTACCAATACGCGCTGCATCGTGCGCCTTTTTTGTCAGGGATGAAGAGATAAAAAAAAAGAATTTTCTAATATGCTTCAAAATTTACGTCAACGTAACCCTGTTTTGACAACTAGGGATACGTTTCCCTGTTTAACATGCTATTAACATTTCTTATTAAGAACAATGCTGGAGATGAGTAGTCGAAATGAAATACGTGCGTTTAACGTCACTGCTTCAATTGGACGTTAAGTATTTTTATCCCATGACTTTTCATTAATGCCCCTGCGCTGTCATTTATATACCCTCGATAACGGCTTGGTTATAAACGGCACTAGCGGGCCTTATACAGTATTATTTACTGATAGCTATTTTAAATCAGTATATACGGGAAATCCACAGCACTGATTGGGTAAAAGCCTCAACGACGAGCTTCATACAGCCCGGTGCAATTTTTGACCTTGTAACATACATATTAATAACTATAAATGCATACAAATAACATTGGAAAAAATAGCCAAACACATCCACACTGAAAAATGAAGTTGCAGTAAATCCTAAATCACGATTCACTCCGTCAGAATCAGAAAAACATGTTCCACGTTCGGTGTCGCAGATAAAAGAAAATGCTTTTAAAAACATTAACAGCACAATGAAAAACAAGCAAAACAACGTCGAATTTATGTGATAAACATGTATTTGAAAAATTGAAACAATAAAACTCAAATGGAAAGTTCTCTATTTTTTTTACAACCTTGTCATCTTACGAGAAATATTACTCTCGGTCAGCGTAGCGACCTCGCATGTTCGGTCTATGCTTTTGACCTCGCATAAACTTTCTCGGTACAGATAGACAAGTTATTTTATGTTGTATTAATAACGCCCGCAAAAGTAGCCTTTTTGTATTTAGATTTATGCTTTCCGTATCCGCCCTGACATTTTTGACTATCAAAATTGTGGCTCCGAATGAGACAGAATTGCCAAGTTGACAAAGTAGCAAAAAACGGCAATAGTCGGTTAATAACGCCTTGGATAGAAATGCTCACGCTACGCTTGCACGGTTGCATTGCGATTCTGGGTATGGCGGCGCCAGAAGATTTCAGGCTTTACTAAATAACGCTTACTACTCCTTTCAGCAAATACGGACACTCAAGGCACCCTATGCAATAATTCAAATGTGGTTGGCTGCAGCGACATGACAAAAAGAAAATTGGCAGTCAAATCATTCATCTCCTACTGGATCTTATTGGGAAGGAAAAGTTCATATATTAGAGGTATTTATTTGACAACATATTTTTACAACAATGAGTACACTAAAGTTCGCATATAATCTTCCCAAGGTCCTCGTATCTAAACGAAAGGAAGTACATATTAAGCTCGTGGCCCGAAATGACTTGCTTACAAAAGTGTTCGCGACTTTTACCTCATCGGTAATAACACCATGGCCCACGACCGGGCAATGAATTATAGCAGCAACCTCTTTTCATGCATTCGAATTCTGTTATACCAGGATAGCCGCAGTCGTCACGTTCTGTTGCTTTGCGCAGACATTTTTCTAACGAAAATTCAACACAAACCAGCAGTAAAAACTTTAAGGATCGCGCATTATGTTATTTTGCGACGAATGTGGAGAGCGTACTTCTATGCTTACCTAGTCGGTGGTAGCACCACGGTCCACTTTGGTTTAGCAATTCACTATAACAACAGCCTTTCTTCTCGCATGCCCGCTTCGTTATGCCTGGATAACCACAATCATGACGTCTTGTTGCTGCTATTTTCCGGCATTTTTCTAAAATTACGGATGGAAGAGTACACAATGCTTTCAAAATACCTAATCAGTAAGAGCGGAACAACTTACCTTGCCTGTAATAACACCACGGTCCCTTTTCCTTGATCGCGTTGTAACAGCATCCTTTTTTGACGCAATCTGATTTGCTTATCCCAGGGTAACCACAATCTTCACGTTTGTTTGCTTCAATCATGGGACAGTTTGCTAGAGTATTTTGAGAAATAATTAGTGGCCCAAATTGTCAGTGTTAATGCCGAAAACATAGTCGAAAATTTACCTTTTCGATGATAACACCACGGGCCAGCCACCTTTAATTCGCCATAACAACATCCCTTTCTCAAGCAATCCAACGGACTAATTCCATGGTAGCCACAATCAACGCGCATTGACGCCTTTATGTTTCGACATTTTGCTATTACGAAACAAATTAGGTAGATTCACAACTAAAATGCAATGACAACCCCCTCAAGTGTAAGAAGCCGTATTACCTCCACATGTGTTGCAAAGCCTTGGGCAATGACTGGAAACGATTTTCTTTGAACAACTAGTTGATCTAACCACAGAGCACAAGATATTTCTGTTGCTGCAAACTCTTGTAGCTGAAAAATTAAGAACAAATGCATTTTTTTTATTATTGCGACGAAACATTGACGGCAATTGCAATGAAGAAGCATTAAAATACCTGTGGCAGCGGCAAAAGCCAAAACAACAAAACAAATCACGTAAATCTGATATTTCCTCATGATTCCGGCTCTTATTTCGTCGGTGCGCGAATCGTATTAGTCCAATTCATGTTAAAGCCTTCTTTATACGCTCTTTTCTCTCTAATTACTGTAATTAATGAGTGCTTATAATCAAGATGGCCGTTTACAAATTACAACGTAAATTCGCCTCCGGGGAAGATATTGTGCATGTAGCATTCACCGTTTAAACTCTTGTGGGTTTCGCTTTGAAATATGTTGACACGGTCTATGAAGATCATTGTTGATTGTTGAATAAACGGAAGGTTTTTATCGGAGTGGTGTAGGACTAGGGTGCACACGAATCACACACGAGTTATTCTTGTCTTCGGTGACCAAACCAACAATTCCCAATCATACATGCGTGTTATACTTTCAAGAGATCGTTCTTTCGCGGTGAAGGTGATATTCCCTTCAATTTCAATGAATATGAAACAAAAGAGCTAAATTCCATCAGAAGGATGCGTTGCCAATCCTAGATCATTGGATTGTTCATTATACGACGTTCTGACAATGTCTTGTTGTTTTAGATAACTCACATGTAGAAACTATTTTTGTTGCGTACTACATCACATCTAGAAGGTGTCCATTCACACAAGACACGGTCGATTTTGCGGATTTAAGTACCAATACGCGCTGCATCGTGCGCCTTTTTTGTCAGGGATGAAGAGATAAAAAAAAAGAATTTTCTAATATGCTTCAAAATTTACGTCAACGTAACCCTGTTTTGACAACTAGGGATACGTTTCCCTGTTTAACATGCTATTAACATTTCTTATTAAGAACAATGCTGGAGATGAGTAGTCGAAATGAAATACGTGCGTTTAACGTCACTGCTTCAATTGGACGTTAAGTATTTTTATCCCATGACTTTTCATTAATGCCCCTGCGCTGTCATTTATATACCCTCGATAACGGCTTGGTTATAAACGGCACTAGCGGGCCTTATACAGTATTATTTACTGATAGCTATTTTAAATCAGTATATACGGGAAATCCACAGCACTGATTGGGTAAAAGCCTCAACGACGAGCTTCATACAGCCCGGTGCAATTTTTGACCTTGTAACATACATATTAATAACTATAAATGCATACAAATAACATTGGAAAAAATAGCCAAACACATCCACACTGAAAAATGAAGTTGCAGTAAATCCTAAATCACGATTCACTCCGTCAGAATCAGAAAAACATGTTCCACGTTCGGTGTCGCAGATAAAAGAAAATGCTTTTAAAAACATTAACAGCACAATGAAAAACAAGCAAAACAACGTCGAATTTATGTGATAAACATGTATTTGAAAAATTGAAACAATAAAACTCAAATGGAAAGTTCTCTATTTTTTTTACAACCTTGTCATCTTACGAGAAATATTACTCTCGGTCAGCGTAGCGACCTCGCATGTTCGGTCTATGCTTTTGACCTCGCATAAACTTTCTCGGTACAGATAGACAAGTTATTTTATGTTGTATTAATAACGCCCGCAAAAGTAGCCTTTTTGTATTTAGATTTATGCTTTCCGTATCCGCCCTGACATTTTTGACTATCAAAATTGTGGCTCCGAATGAGACAGAATTGCCAAGTTGACAAAGTAGCAAAAAACGGCAATAGTCGGTTAATAACGCCTTGGATAGAAATGCTCACGCTACGCTTGCACGGTTGCATTGCGATTCTGGGTATGGCGGCGCCAGAAGATTTCAGGCTTTACTAAATAACGCTTACTACTCCTTTCAGCAAATACGACACTCAAGGCACCCTATGCAATAATTCAAATGTGGTTGGCTGCAGCGACATGACAAAAAGAAAATTGGCAGTCAAATCATTCATCTCCTACTGGATCTTATTGGGAAGGAAAAGTTCATATATTAGAGGTATTTATTTGACAACATATTTTTACAACAATGAGTACACTAAAGTTCGCATATAATCTTCCGAAGGTCCTCGTATCTAAACGAAAGGAAGTACATATTAAGCTCGTGGCCCAAAATGACTTGCTTACAAAAGTGTTCGCGACTTTTACCTCATCGGTAATAACACCATGGCCCACGACCGGGCAATGAATTATAGCAGCAACCTCTTTTCATGCATTCGAATTCTGTTATACCAGGATAGCCGCAGTCGTCACGTTCTGTTGCTTTGCGCAGACATTTTTCTAACGAAAATTCAACACAAACCAGCAGTAAAAACTTTAAGGATCGCGCATTATGTTATTTTGCGACGAATGTGGAGAGCGTACTTCTATGCTTACCTAGTCGGTGGTAGCACCACGGTCCACTTTGGTTTAGCAATTCACTATAACAACAGCCTTTCTTCTCGCATGCCCGCTTCGTTATGCCTGGATAACCACAATCATGACGTCTTGTTGCTGCTATTTTCCGGCATTTTTCTAAAATTACGGATGGAAGAGTACACAATGCTTTCAAAATACCTAATCAGTAAGAGCGGAACAACTTACCTTGCCTGTAATAACACCACGGTCCCTTTTCCTTGATCGCGTTGTAACAGCATCCTTTTTTGACGCAATCTGATTTGCTTATCCCAGGGTAACCACAATCTTCACGTTTGTTTGCTTCAATCATGGGACAGTTTGCTAGAGTATTTTGAGAAATAATTAGTGGCCCAAATTGTCAGTGTTAATGCCGAAAACATAGTCGAAAATTTACCTTTTCGATGATAACACCACGGGCCAGCCACCTTTAATTCGCCATAACAACATCCCTTTCTCAAGCAATCCAACGGACTAATTCCATGGTAGCCACAATCAACGCGCATTGACGCCTTTATGTTTCGACATTTTGCTATTACGAAACAAATTAGGTAGATTCACAACTAAAATGCAATGACAACCCCCTCAAGTGTAAGAAGCCGTATTACCTCCACATGTGTTGCAAAGCCTTGGGCAATGACTGGAAACGATTTTCTTTGAACAACTAGTTGATCTAACCACAGAGCACAAGATATTTCTGTTGCTGCAAACTCTTGTAGCTGAAAAATTAAGAACAAATGCATTTTTTTTATTATTGCGACGAAACATTGACGGCAATTGCAATGAAGAAGCATTAAAATACCTGTGGCAGCGGCAAAAGCCAAAACAACAAAACAAATCACGTAAATCTGATATTTCCTCATGATTCCGGCTCTTATTTCGTCGGTGCGCGAATCGTATTAGTCCAATTCATGTTAAAGCCTTCTTTATACGCTCTTTTCTCTCTAATTACTGTAATTAATGAGTGCTTATAATCAAGATGGCCGTTTACAAATTACAACGTAAATTCGCCTCCGGGGAAGATATTGTGCATGTAGCATTCACCGTTTAAACTCTTGTGGGTTTCGCTTTGAAATATGTTGACACGGTCTATGAAGATCATTGTTGATTGTTGAATAAACGGAAGGTTTTTATCGGAGTGGTGTAGGACTAGGGTGCACACGAATCACACACGAGTTATTCTTGTCTTCGGTGACCAAACCAACAATTCCCAATCATACATGCGTGTTATACTTTCAAGAGATCGTTCTTTCGCGGTGAAGGTGATATTCCCTTCAATTTCAATGAATATGAAACAAAAGAGCTAAATTCCATCAGAAGGATGCGTTGCCAATCCTAGATCATTGGATTGTTCATTATACGACGTTCTGACAATGTCTTGTTGTTTTAGATAACTCACATGTAGAAACTATTTTTGTTGCGTACTACATCACATCTAGAAGGTGTCCATTCACACAAGACACGGTCGATTTTGCGGATTTAAGTACCAATACGCGCTGCATCGTGCGCCTTTTTTGTCAGGGATGAAGAGATAAAAAAAAAGAATTTTCTAATATGCTTCAAAATTTACGTCAACGTAACCCTGTTTTGACAACTAGGGATACGTTTCCCTGTTTAACATGCTATTAACATTTCTTATTAAGAACAATGCTGGAGATGAGTAGTCGAAATGAAATACGTGCGTTTAACGTCACTGCTTCAATTGGACGTTAAGTATTTTTATCCCATGACTTTTCATTAATGCCCCTGCGCTGTCATTTATATACCCTCGATAACGGCTTGGTTATAAACGGCACTAGCGGGCCTTATACAGTATTATTTACTGATAGCTATTTTAAATCAGTATATACGGGAAATCCACAGCACTGATTGGGTAAAAGCCTCAACGACGAGCTTCATACAGCCCGGTGCAATTTTTGACCTTGTAACATACATATTAATAACTATAAATGCATACAAATAACATTGGAAAAAATAGCCAAACACATCCACACTGAAAAATGAAGTTGCAGTAAATCCTAAATCACGATTCACTCCGTCAGAATCAGAAAAACATGTTCCACGTTCGGTGTCGCAGATAAAAGAAAATGCTTTTAAAAACATTAACAGCACAATGAAAAACAAGCAAAACAACGTCGAATTTATGTGATAAACATGTATTTGAAAAATTGAAACAATAAAACTCAAATGGAAAGTTCTCTATTTTTTTTACAACCTTGTCATCTTACGAGAAATATTACTCTCGGTCAGCGTAGCGACCTCGCATGTTCGGTCTATGCTTTTGACCTCGCATAAACTTTCTCGGTACAGATAGACAAGTTATTTTATGTTGTATTAATAACGCCCGCAAAAGTAGCCTTTTTGTATTTAGATTTATGCTTTCCGTATCCGCCCTGACATTTTTGACTATCAAAATTGTGGCTCCGAATGAGACAGAATTGCCAAGTTGACAAAGTAGCAAAAAACGGCAATAGTCGGTTAATAACGCCTTGGATAGAAATGCTCACGCTACGCTTGCACGGTTGCATTGCGATTCTGGGTATGGCGGCGCCAGAAGATTTCAGGCTTTACTAAATAACGCTTACTACTCCTTTCAGCAAATACGGACACTCAAGGCACCCTATGCAATAATTCAAATGTGGTTGGCTGCAGCGACATGACAAAAAGAAAATTGGCAGTCAAATCATTCATCTCCTACTGGATCTTATTGGGAAGGAAAAGTTCATATATTAGAGGTATTTATTTGACAACATATTTTTACAACAATGAGTACACTAAAGTTCGCATATAATCTTCCGAAGGTCCTCGTATCTAAACGAAAGGAAGTACATATTAAGCTCGTGGCCCAAAATGACTTGCTTACAAAAGTGTTCGCGACTTTTACCTCATCGGTAATAACACCATGGCCCACGACCGGGCAATGAATTATAGCAGCAACCTCTTTTCATGCATTCGAATTCTGTTATACCAGGATAGCCGCAGTCGTCACGTTCTGTTGCTTTGCGCAGACATTTTTCTAACGAAAATTCAACACAAACCAGCAGTAAAAACTTTAAGGATCGCGCATTATGTTATTTTGCGACGAATGTGGAGAGCGTACTTCTATGCTTACCTAGTCGGTGGTAGCACCACGGTCCACTTTGGTTTAGCAATTCACTATAACAACAGCCTTTCTTCTCGCATGCCCGCTTCGTTATGCCTGGATAACCACAATCATGACGTCTTGTTGCTGCTATTTTCCGGCATTTTTCTAAAATTACGGATGGAAGAGTACACAATGCTTTCAAAATACCTAATCAGTAAGAGCGGAACAACTTACCTTGCCTGTAATAACACCACGGTCCCTTTTCCTTGATCGCGTTGTAACAGCATCCTTTTTTGACGCAATCTGATTTGCTTATCCCAGGGTAACCACAATCTTCACGTTTGTTTGCTTCAATCATGGGACAGTTTGCTAGAGTATTTTGAGAAATAATTAGTGGCCCAAATTGTCAGTGTTAATGCCGAAAACATAGTCGAAAATTTACCTTTTCGATGATAACACCACGGGCCAGCCACCTTTAATTCGCCATAACAACATCCCTTTCTCAAGCAATCCAACGGACTAATTCCATGGTAGCCACAATCAACGCGCATTGACGCCTTTATGTTTCGACATTTTGCTATTACGAAACAAATTAGGTAGATTCACAACTAAAATGCAATGACAACCCCCTCAAGTGTAAGAAGCCGTATTACCTCCACATGTGTTGCAAAGCCTTGGGCAATGACTGGAAACGATTTTCTTTGAACAACTAGTTGATCTAACCACAGAGCACAAGATATTTCTGTTGCTGCAAACTCTTGTAGCTGAAAAATTAAGAACAAATGCATTTTTTTTATTATTGCGACGAAACATTGACGGCAATTGCAATGAAGAAGCATTAAAATACCTGTGGCAGCGGCAAAAGCCAAAACAACAAAACAAATCACGTAAATCTGATATTTCCTCATGATTCCGGCTCTTATTTCGTCGGTGCGCGAATCGTATTAGTCCAATTCATGTTAAAGCCTTCTTTATACGCTCTTTTCTCTCTAATTACTGTAATTAATGAGTGCTTATAATCAAGATGGCCGTTTACAAATTACAACGTAAATTCGCCTCCGGGGAAGATATTGTGCATGTAGCATTCACCGTTTAAACTCTTGTGGGTTTCGCTTTGAAATATGTTGACACGGTCTATGAAGATCATTGTTGATTGTTGAATAAACGGAAGGTTTTTATCGGAGTGGTGTAGGACTAGGGTGCACACGAATCACACACGAGTTATTCTTGTCTTCGGTGACCAAACCAACAATTCCCAATCATACATGCGTGTTATACTTTCAAGAGATCGTTCTTTCGCGGTGAAGGTGATATTCCCTTCAATTTCAATGAATATGAAACAAAAGAGCTAAATTCCATCAGAAGGATGCGTTGCCAATCCTAGATCATTGGATTGTTCATTATACGACGTTCTGACAATGTCTTGTTGTTTTAGATAACTCACATGTAGAAACTATTTTTGTTGCGTACTACATCACATCTAGAAGGTGTCCATTCACACAAGACACGGTCGATTTTGCGGATTTAAGTACCAATACGCGCTGCATCGTGCGCCTTTTTTGTCAGGGATGAAGAGATAAAAAAAAAGAATTTTCTAATATGCTTCAAAATTTACGTCAACGTAACCCTGTTTTGACAACTAGGGATACGTTTCCCTGTTTAACATGCTATTAACATTTCTTATTAAGAACAATGCTGGAGATGAGTAGTCGAAATGAAATACGTGCGTTTAACGTCACTGCTTCAATTGGACGTTAAGTATTTTTATCCCATGACTTTTCATTAATGCCCCTGCGCTGTCATTTATATACCCTCGATAACGGCTTGGTTATAAACGGCACTAGCGGGCCTTATACAGTATTATTTACTGATAGCTATTTTAAATCAGTATATACGGGAAATCCACAGCACTGATTGGGTAAAAGCCTCAACGACGAGCTTCATACAGCCCGGTGCAATTTTTGACCTTGTAACATACATATTAATAACTATAAATGCATACAAATAACATTGGAAAAAATAGCCAAACACATCCACACTGAAAAATGAAGTTGCAGTAAATCCTAAATCACGATTCACTCCGTCAGAATCAGAAAAACATGTTCCACGTTCGGTGTCGCAGATAAAAGAAAATGCTTTTAAAAACATTAACAGCACAATGAAAAACAAGCAAAACAACGTCGAATTTATGTGATAAACATGTATTTGAAAAATTGAAACAATAAAACTCAAATGGAAAGTTCTCTATTTTTTTTACAACCTTGTCATCTTACGAGAAATATTACTCTCGGTCAGCGTAGCGACCTCGCATGTTCGGTCTATGCTTTTGACCTCGCATAAACTTTCTCGGTACAGATAGACAAGTTATTTTATGTTGTATTAATAACGCCCGCAAAAGTAGCCTTTTTGTATTTAGATTTATGCTTTCCGTATCCGCCCTGACATTTTTGACTATCAAAATTGTGGCTCCGAATGAGACAGAATTGCCAAGTTGACAAAGTAGCAAAAAACGGCAATAGTCGGTTAATAACGCCTTGGATAGAAATGCTCACGCTACGCTTGCACGGTTGCATTGCGATTCTGGGTATGGCGGCGCCAGAAGATTTCAGGCTTTACTAAATAACGCTTACTACTCCTTTCAGCAAATACGGACACTCAAGGCACCCTATGCAATAATTCAAATGTGGTTGGCTGCAGCGACATGACAAAAAGAAAATTGGCAGTCAAATCATTCATCTCCTACTGGATCTTATTGGGAAGGAAAAGTTCATATATTAGAGGTATTTATTTGACAACATATTTTTACAACAATGAGTACACTAAAGTTCGCATATAATCTTCCGAAGGTCCTCGTATCTAAACGAAAGGAAGTACATATTAAGCTCGTGGCCCAAAATGACTTGCTTACAAAAGTGTTCGCGACTTTTACCTCATCGGTAATAACACCATGGCCCACGACCGGGCAATGAATTATAGCAGCAACCTAAGTTCCTAAGTCCTAAGTCCTTTATAAATATTTGGAATGAGTAGTGATATGTGGCCTGTGTAATATAACAATAGCGTTCGTTATTGCTTGTGGAGAACATTATTAAACATTTACCATTGATTGTTCGCCATACCTTGATTACTTACATAGCACCTGCACGCATTGAACATCGATTCAATGCTCGCAAATGTGATGATAAATTTCGTAGAATAAATTCTTTTTGTGAGAATATTTGGCGAATCAGTTTTAACTTTCTATTATATATTTATTATATTATATTTATATTTATATATTATATTATATTTATATTTATAGCTTTCTATTGCAGATGGCGGCCAGAGCGGACGCAAGTTGGCTCTTGACAAAGATTCTTGTTGTTTTAATTATTGGTATACTTGTAAAGAAGCCACTGTTCACAAATAGTGAAGTTTCAACAAATCTAACACGAGTGGATGCTGCAATTTCTTTTGGTTGTTTATGGCAGTATCAAAAGAGCAGGAATTTAGCTTACGTAAAACGCAGTTTGTTTTTACCGCTACTTTTATTGATAGCAGGAGATATTGAAGCGTGCCCAAGCCGATTAACAGATTTTACTTTCAGAAAAGGAGTAAAGTTATTTCACCAAAACTGTAGAGGTTTGACAAATTGTTTACCAAATCTTAAGGCTTGATTTTCGGGAGAGAAAAACTCAATTTTATCTCTCTCAGAGACACATAAAGCGATAACTTGTTTTGTATTCCGGGGTTCCAGTTTGTAGAAAAGAGACGAAAAACTGGCCTAGGAGGAGGTGTTGCTATATACGTATCGGAGAATATAAACTGAAAACGACGAGAAGACCTTGAATGTGAATTTTTAGAAAACATTTGGATCGAAATATGCCCGGAAAAAGCGAAACATTATCTAATTTGCTGTATCTACCGACCCCCGGGCAATTCACTTCACTTACACAAGAAGTGGAAAGAATATTTTCAATATACGCTTGAGACCGTTAACGACCTATCGCTAGAAGTTATCATTATGGGCGACTTTAATGTTAACTATAAAAATAAAAATGATCATTCAGAATTTACGGAGCTAATGGCTGTCCAGGGATTTAAACAGTTGGTAACAGCGGCTACGGGAACAACAAGAGAATCAAGCACCCTTATAGATTTGATTTATACAAACAATCACTCGCTAATTCGTTCCACGAAAGTTAAACCCTTGAGTATTGGCGATCACGATTGCGTCGCTTGCGTTCGAAGACACACTGGTCAAAAACTTCCACCAAAAGTAATTACTTGTCGTAATTATACCAACTACAACCATGATGATTTTTTAAAAGAATTAAATAAACAAAATTGGAAGCATTTGTACACATTGACTGATGTAATTAGTGCGTGGAGTTATTTTAAAAATATTTTGTTAACCGTAATCGATAAACACGCGCCGCTCATACAAAAGAGAGTGAAGGGAGGCAAGTGCCCGTGGTTAGGTACGGAGGTTAGGAGACTTATGTCTCGCAGAGATACTGTCTAGAGGAAGGCACGAAAATCAGGCAACAGTGCTGATAGGAGTCTTTATAAAAACCTAAAGAAAATTATTAAAAGCATTTTTCCAACAAAAGGGAAGTCGGAAAACAATGGAACATGTACATCGGCTGCAGAAAACTTAACAAAAGCTGGTAGTTTTTGTTCATATTTTTCCACATGTGCAAATAAACTTAAATCTCTTGCACTGCCAATGAAGGAATTTATATGGAGTAAGCCAAGTCAAGTGAATGAAAATACGAATACTGTTTTTGCATTCACTTACGTTTCAAATGTATTTGTTGAAAGTCAGCTGAAGAAGTTGCAGCGCAAGAAAGCTACAGGTTATGACCAAATACCATCAGGACTTTTGAAAGACGGAGCCACAGCGTTATGAAGTCCCTTATCGTTCATCATCAACTTGTCGCTAAAAACAGCCACCATACCAACTGAATGGAAGTTGGCGAAAGTCATCCCACTCCACAAGGGTGGGAAAATGGACGAAATGTCAAACTATCGACCGATCTCCATCCTACCGGTCAAATCTAAAATAATGGAGAGAGCTGTTTATGTTCAACTTGTGAACTATCTTGAAGAAAATGAAATTTTAACACCCAACCAATACGGATACAGCAAGAAACGATCTTCCGAATTAGCCAAACTCTATCTGACAGAGGAAATCAGGAAGGAGATGGACAAAGGAAATTTAACAGGTGCGCTTTACGTTGACCTGTCGAAGGCTTTCGATACTTTAAGCCACTCCATTCTCCTGTCAAAAAGTAAGAAGTTATGGAGTCAAAGGTTTGTCACTAAACTGGTTGCCCAACCCCATTGTTTGTGGTGTACCACAGGGGTCCATTCTTGGACCCTGTCTCTTTTTAATCTACTTCAATGATTTCGAAAATTGTTTGAAACATTTTAGAGTACTAAACTTTGCGGACGATACCGTGTTATACATTGGACGAAAAACAAGCCAGCAACTTGAGATCGCTTTCAACGCTGAATTGAAAAACGTAGACAGATACTTCATTGAAAACGAACTTGTATTAAATCTGAAGGATGGAAAAACCGAATCGATGATATTCGGCACTCGCAAAAATTTGAATAAAAACGGATCAACCTTGAACTTGGAAATCAACGGAAAGCTAATTAACGCAACCACCGAATATCGATATCTTGGGACTGTTCTCGACCAGACTTTGTCAATGAACCATCACTTTATAAGTCTTTACAAGAAAATGTCTACTAAGCTTCGTTTACTACTCTCATTGAAATCCAACTTAACGAACAATGCCATCACTAAAATATATGTCGGAATGCTGCTGCCAACACTTCTTTACTGCAGCACTACAAACCTGAATCTTACCAACGGCCAGCAAAATAAGCTTCAATCGCTTGATAGAAGAATTGCGAAGGTGACAGAGAAACGTCAAGTACCAATTATGAATAAAATAAAGAAACATGCTGTCATGCTCGTCAGAAAATGCTTGGAAAAAGCAGTGTGTAGCAATTTTGAAGATTTCTTCGAGAAAAGATCGCACAGTAGAAACACCCGAAACAACAATTACTTACTGACAATACCTAGAGTGAGACTTGAAGTAAATAGATCTGGTTTTAAATTTATGGGATCAAAGATTTATAATGACTTGCCAATCGAAATTCGGATACTTTACCAAGTTTCGTAAGAAAAACTAAAAGCTATTTTAACCTGTAATAAATTATTTTATGCTTTATTGTAAAGCTAGTATTTTTAACTCATGTTTTTAACTGTTATATAATAATAATATTTTATAATTTTATTTTTCACAGGACATATATTAAGAGCAGTTTTTTAAAAACTGAATTATATCCATCCTGTATAAACATTCATAATAATAATAATAACAATAATAATAATAATAATAATAATAACGAAAGAGGAAAAAAATATTGATTCATCAAATTTAAAAAAAAATCTTTTTTTTTTCTTCTTATGCAGAAGATAGACTGATAATTATTGTTATCACAAAGCCTTACGCTTTCCTCCTTGTATAAATAAAAAACCCAACAGGGTATGGGATCGTGTTTGTCTGGGTAACAAACTTGTTGAATGGCTTCAATTTTGGGCAACAAAATCAACTTGTGAGCGACAAGGGTTTTTTAAAGGATTAAGACTTACTTTGGCGGTCAAAGTCAACACTTAGTTTGATCTTTAGAAAGGAAATTGCGGAGGTATGTCCGTCGAAATGTGAAACTTATCCTGAAACTAACTTATTCTACAACAAAAATCAGTTATTTCACGAGTAACAAAGATAAAACGAGTCAAATTTAGTATACCGTTTTTGTTGTCCTGGTTGTTCAAATATTTACATCGGTAAAACAGACCGGAACCTACATGAATGTTGTCTTGAACATGCGACAACAAAAGACAGTGTTAAAAACCATCCATCCATCCATCCCTCCATCCCTCCATCCCTCCATCCCTCCATCCATCCATACACACATACACACATACATACAAAGTGGTTTCAAATATATTTTTTGACATCAGGATGGAACGCATATGAGACACGAAAAACAAGCCGAAAAATAGCCCGTAAATTCCTGCATCGAACCAATATAATAGAGAAGCACTGGATGCAACGTGAAGGAAGATCGCACACCTATACAAGAATTTGCACAAGATCTAATCTGAAACGCAAGGACTCGGTGGACCGAGATTAAAAATGGTCACAGGTTTTTGTCACCGTTGATAATACATCTGGTAAAAAGTGTTCATCTGATATTAAAACTAGTTTTGAAGAGTATCTACTTTCTGAATGAGTCCACACAACAGGCAGTCGAAATTGTAAGGTTGATTCAAACACACTTTCTCCCTCGAGGTGGATACAAAATTAGGTGATAATGTCATAAAACATTTACAGTTAAAACACAAAAGAAAAAGTTTTCTCTTTTCTTAAACTAAAAAATACTAAATGCTCCAAATTCTTAATGAATTATCAAAATTATGTATAGTTTTATTGTCTGTTTCCATAGAATCTGAATCAGAATCGTCGACGATAAAATGACGTTGACCAGATGTTGTAGCCAGCAGAGATTTAGTTGGGTGTAAGCTATGATATAAAAAAAGCTTGTTATTATAGTTTAGTAGCGAACTTTGAATAGTACTGTATATTTGGCGTAGGTGTAAAGTAGTTGTAACTATTATTTCATGAAATATGACAACAAGAGAAACAGCTACACCTTTCGTTCCTCTGATAATTCCAAGTAGAACTACAACAATGGACGATAAAACACGAGGGAACAATACAGCTCACTTCGGAGTTCGCCGTCACAAGAATTTACATAGGCATACAATGTGCATTTTGAACTTGTCAATGATCGCCACTGATGATCTTAGGCTATTTGTTTAAATCCATACTTTCGGTACAACGGAATAGCGTTTCGCACTCGAGAGTAAGGGGAGCTTATATATCTTACAAGACACTTCCGTGTTGATTAATACTATAACTTCAGGAATCTTTTCAATTAGTATAATCATTATTATTCCTTTACATTTATATATTCCTCGCGTATATATTCCTATTTGTGAGCATGGAAACGATTGCATAAAAGAACTAAATCTTTAAGAATTTGTGGTGTATGAAATTGGTGTATAAAAATTAGTGTATGAAAATTGGTGTGTCAATCGTTGCTGGCGTCCATTTGGTGACGGCCATTTTGTTTCAAATTTCGGCAATGACTGTTAAACGAAAAAGGTTTTGTCTGTAGTATATAAATTGATCACTTCTTAGCGACAAAATTTCATAAATTCCTCATTCCTCATTTATGCGAAAAACACAATCAGGTTTAGAGTATGCTTACATTATCCTTATCGAATAAACAAATTAAAAATTTAAACGTTTCCTATGAGCTATATGGGTAAAAAGGGTCCTTTTTTATATTAAAAAGAACAGCCACAAAATCGAGGGTGTAAGGACACAAGGCCAAGTTCAGATATTGTAATGGTGTTAATTAAGTCATATAAAAGATTATTTGAGACTGATAATGCTTATAAGCGTTATGCTTTTGAAAAAAATGTCTATTTTATCTACCCTTCTAAATTACTAACAGTTTTTAAAAACACTGTAAGGACATTATTATAGGATCTGAACGTCACAAGGCTGAACCCAAGAAGTATGATTCAGTATTTTCATTTTAAACTCGAATACTTTGCTTACATATACAACATAAATAAAAACACGTTTACCTCGCAGCATTGACTGCATCTTCATGAGCAACATATTGATGAGTAGGTTGATGAGATATTACGTCATCGGTGATATTGTCGAAAATGTCGTTCAAATCCCATACATTTATCACATTGTTGCTATCACCGCTCACAACGTGACAACCACATCTGCAAAGTAAAGAGATAAAAAAATTTATCAAATATCAATTTTAAAAGGAAAAGATATCCTTCCTTATGCTTCTTCAAAATTATACTCTTGGAAAAATTTGATATGATTTGATATTTGTTATTTTTAAAATTAGCATCGTTTAGGTTTCAGAAAGTCCTGTTTTGATGGCATCAAATCCCTTTTAATTTTGTATTTCTGATACGAGCTTCGCTTCCGAACAAAGATTAACGACAACATAATCAAAAAACCGTTGTAGCAGGTTATTTAATTACTGTATGGTTGTTAAACTTTTTATCCTCTGTTATCAAATTTTTTTAGTGAGAATAGCAAATATTCTATCCACATTCTGTCAAAAAAAAAAAAATCTTCAGTACATCAAAGAAAATAAATCAGGGAAGCTTCTACTCAATTCACCTGTCTATATCAAATTGTATTCTTTGATTTGTATTGACTGCACGAAGGAGTTTAAACAAAGGCATCGTCGTGTTCCTCATATCCCAACAAATAAGTTCAGTGTCCTATAAAAAAAATCATATTGAAAGACAAAAGACCGAGAAGTTGGAGTTGTACAATGTTTTGCAGTAGAAATGGTCTGTAAGGGATTTAAGGTTGTGTTTTTTCATGCCGCAAATATAACAGGAAATTGATTCACATTTTTACTTTCCTCTTCTGTAGTAACTTAGCATGGTTTACTTCTATTTTAACCACATAGTTAGTGGTTAGATTTTAGTAGTAGCATCATATATCAAGGGTCTTTCTCGGTTCACAGCTACTTTCATTGCTGATGGAAAATGTCAAGAAAAATTGCATGATTTCGGATTATATTTGATTGAATTCAAAAGTTGAAATACGATCAGAATAAGAATTGGAGAATCAAGAAGTTTCAATTATACTGATCTCTGCTAAGATGTCAAATTGTTGCATTTGTTATCGCACTTAACCCTATTCGGTCCGGGTATTTGTTGAAAGTCAGCTGAAGAAGTTGCAGCGCAAGAAAGCTACAGGTTATGACCAAATACCATCAGGACTTTTGAAAGACGGAGCCACAGCGTTATGAAGTCCCTTATCGTTCATCATCAACTTGTCGCTAAAAACAGCCACCATACCAACTGAATGGAAGTTGGCGAAAGTCATCCCACTCCACAAGGGTGGGAAAATGGACGAAATGTCAAACTATCGACCGATCTCCATCCTACCGGTCAAATCTAAAATAATGGAGAGAGCTGTTTATGTTCAACTTGTGAACTATCTTGAAGAAAATGAAATTTTAACACCCAACCAATACGGATACAGCAAGAAACGATCTTCCGAATTAGCCAAACTCTATCTGACAGAGGAAATCAGGAAGGAGATGGACAAAGGAAATTTAACAGGTGCGCTTTACGTTGACCTGTCGAAGGCTTTCGATACTTTAAGCCACTCCATTCTCCTGTCAAAAAGTAAGAAGTTATGGAGTCAAAGGTTTGTCACTAAACTGGTTGCCCAACCCCATTGTTTGTGGTGTACCACAGGGGTCCATTCTTGGACCCTGTCTCTTTTTAATCTACTTCAATGATTTCGAAAATTGTTTGAAACATTTTAGAGTACTAAACTTTGCGGACGATACCGTGTTATACATTGGACGAAAAACAAGCCAGCAACTTGAGATCGCTTTCAACGCTGAATTGAAAAACGTAGACAGATACTTCATTGAAAACGAACTTGTATTAAATCTGAAGGATGGAAAAACCGAATCGATGATATTCGGCACTCGCAAAAATTTGAATAAAAACGGATCAACCTTGAACTTGGAAATCAACGGAAAGCTAATTAACGCAACCACCGAATATCGATATCTTGGGACTGTTCTCGACCAGACTTTGTCAATGAACCATCACTTTATAAGTCTTTACAAGAAAATGTCTACTAAGCTTCGTTTACTACTCTCATTGAAATCCAACTTAACGAACAATGCCATCACTAAAATATATGTCGGAATGCTGCTGCCAACACTTCTTTACTGCAGCACTACAAACCTGAATCTTACCAACGGCCAGCAAAATAAGCTTCAATCGCTTGATAGAAGAATTGCGAAGGTGACAGAGAAACGTCAAGTACCAATTATGAATAAAATAAAGAAACATGCTGTCATGCTCGTCAGAAAATGCTTGGAAAAAGCAGTGTGTAGCAATTTTGAAGATTTCTTCGAGAAAAGATCGCACAGTAGAAACACCCGAAACAACAATTACTTACTGACAATACCTAGAGTGAGACTTGAAGTAAATAGATCTGGTTTTAAATTTATGGGATCAAAGATTTATAATGACTTGCCAATCGAAATTCGGATACTTTACCAAGTTTCGTAAGAAAAACTAAAAGCTATTTTAACCTGTAATAAATTATTTTATGCTTTATTGTAAAGCTAGTATTTTTAACTCATGTTTTTAACTGTTATATAATAATAATATTTTATAATTTTATTTTTCACAGGACATATATTAAGAGCAGTTTTTTAAAAACTGAATTATATCCATCCTGTATAAACATTCATAATAATAATAATAACAATAATAATAATAATAATAATAATAACGAAAGAGGAAAAAAATATTGATTCATCAAATTTAAAAAAAAATCTTTTTTTTTTCTTCTTATGCAGAAGATAGACTGATAATTATTGTTATCACAAAGCCTTACGCTTTCCTCCTTGTATAAATAAAAAACCCAACAGGGCATGGGATCGTGTTTGTCTGGGTAACAAACTTGTTGAATGGCTTCAATTTTGGGCAACAAAATCAACTTGTGAGCGACAAGGGTTTTTTAAAGGATTAAGACTTACTTTGGCGGTCAAAGTCAACACTTAGTTTGATCTTTAGAAAGGAAATTGCGGAGGTATGTCCGTCGAAATGTGAAACTTATCCTGAAACTAACTTATTCTACAACAAAAATCAGTTATTTCACGAGTAACAAAGATAAAACGAGTCAAATTTAGTATACCGTTTTTGTTGTCCTGGTTGTTCAAATATTTACATCGGTAAAACAGACCGGAACCTACATGAATGTTGTCTTGAACATGCGACAACAAAAGACAGTGTTAAAAACCATCCATCCATCCATCCCTCCATCCCTCCATCCCTCCATCCCTCCATCCATCCATACACACATACACACATACATACAAAGTGGTTTCAAATATATTTTTTGACATCAGGATGGAACGCATATGAGACACGAAAAACAAGCCGAAAAATAGCCCGTAAATTCCTGCATCGAACCAATATAATAGAGAAGCACTGGATGCAACGTGAAGGAAGATCGCACACCTATACAAGAATTTGCACAAGATCTAATCTGAAACGCAAGGACTCGGTGGACCGAGATTAAAAATGGTCACAGGTTTTTGTCACCGTTGATAATACATCTGGTAAAAAGTGTTCATCTGATATTAAAACTAGTTTTGAAGAGTATCTACTTTCTGAATGAGTCCACACAACAGGCAGTCGAAATTGTAAGGTTGATTCAAACACACTTTCTCCCTCGAGGTGGATACAAAATTAGGTGATAATGTCATAAAACATTTACAGTTAAAACACAAAAGAAAAAGTTTTCTCTTTTCTTAAACTAAAAAATACTAAATGCTCCAAATTCTTAATGAATTATCAAAATTATGTATAGTTTTATTGTCTGTTTCCATAGAATCTGAATCAGAATCGTCGACGATAAAATGACGTTGACCAGATGTTGTAGCCAGCAGAGATTTAGTTGGGTGTAAGCTATGATATAAAAAAAGCTTGTTATTATAGTTTAGTAGCGAACTTTGAATAGTACTGTATATTTGGCGTAGGTGTAAAGTAGTTGTAACTATTATTTCATGAAATATGACAACAAGAGAAACAGCTACACCTTTCGTTCCTCTGATAATTCCAAGTAGAACTACAACAATGGACGATAAAACACGAGGGAACAATACAGCTCACTTCGGAGTTCGCCGTCACAAGAATTTACATAGGCATACAATGTGCATTTTGAACTTGTCAATGATCGCCACTGATGATCTTAGGCTATTTGTTTAAATCCATACTTTCGGTACAACGGAATAGCGTTTCGCACTCGAGAGTAAGGGGAGCTTATATATCTTACAAGACACTTCCGTGTTGATTAATACTATAACTTCAGGAATCTTTTCAATTAGTATAATCATTATTATTCCTTTACATTTATATATTCCTCGCGTATATATTCCTATTTGTGAGCATGGAAACGATTGCATAAAAGAACTAAATCTTTAAGAATTTGTGGTGTATGAAATTGGTGTATAAAAATTAGTGTATGAAAATTGGTGTGTCAATCGTTGCTGGCGTCCATTTGGTGACGGCCATTTTGTTTCAAATTTCGGCAATGACTGTTAAACGAAAAAGGTTTTGTCTGTAGTATATAAATTGATCACTTCTTAGCGACAAAATTTCATAAATTCCTCATTCCTCATTTATGCGAAAAACACAATCAGGTTTAGAGTATGCTTACATTATCCTTATCGAATAAACAAATTAAAAATTTAAACGTTTCCTATGAGCTATATGGGTAAAAAGGGTCCTTTTTTATATTAAAAAGAACAGCCACAAAATCGAGGGTGTAAGGACACAAGGCCAAGTTCAGATATTGTAATGGTGTTAATTAAGTCATATAAAAGATTATTTGAGACTGATAATGCTTATAAGCGTTATGCTTTTGAAAAAAATGTCTATTTTATCTACCCTTCTAAATTACTAACAGTTTTTAAAAACACTGTAAGGACATTATTATAGGATCTGAACGTCACAAGGCTGAACCCAAGAAGTATGATTCAGTATTTTCATTTTAAACTCGAATACTTTGCTTACATATACAACATAAATAAAAACACGTTTACCTCGCAGCATTGACTGCATCTTCATGAGCAACATATTGATGAGTAGGTTGATGAGATATTACGTCATCGGTGATATTGTCGAAAATGTCGTTCAAATCCCATACATTTATCACATTGTTGCTATCACCGCTCACAACGTGACAACCACATCTGCAAAGTAAAGAGATAAAAAAATTTATCAAATATCAATTTTAAAAGGAAAAGATATCCTTCCTTATGCTTCTTCAAAATTATACTCTTGGAAAAATTTGATATGATTTGATATTTGTTATTTTTAAAATTAGCATCGTTTAGGTTTCAGAAAGTCCTGTTTTGATGGCATCAAATCCCTTTTAATTTTGTATTTCTGATACGAGCTTCGCTTCCGAACAAAGATTAACGACAACATAATCAAAAAACCGTTGTAGCAGGTTATTTAATTACTGTATGGTTGTTAAACTTTTTATCCTCTGTTATCAAATTTTTTTAGTGAGAATAGCAAATATTCTATCCACATTCTGTCAAAAAAAAAAAAATCTTCAGTACATCAAAGAAAATAAATCAGGGAAGCTTCTACTCAATTCACCTGTCTATATCAAATTGTATTCTTTGATTTGTATTGACTGCACGAAGGAGTTTAAACAAAGGCATCGTCGTGTTCCTCATATCCCAACAAATAAGTTCAGTGTCCTATAAAAAAAATCATATTGAAAGACAAAAGACCGAGAAGTTGGAGTTGTACAATGTTTTGCAGTAGAAATGGTCTGTAAGGGATTTAAGGTTGTGTTTTTTCATGCCGCAAATATAACAGGAAATTGATTCACATTTTTACTTTCCTCTTCTGTAGTAACTTAGCATGGTTTACTTCTATTTTAACCACATAGTTAGTGGTTAGATTTTAGTAGTAGCATCATATATCAAGGGTCTTTCTCGGTTCACAGCTACTTTCATTGCTGATGGAAAATGTCAAGAAAAATTGCATGATTTCGGATTATATTTGATTGAATTCAAAAGTTGAAATACGATCAGAATAAGAATTGGAGAATCAAGAAGTTTCAATTATACTGATCTCTGCTAAGATGTCAAATTGTTGCATTTGTTATCGCACTTAACCCTATTCGGTCCGGGGTTTTTCGAACATACTATGACCGGGGGGAGCCTGATTCCGCCCCCCCCCCCCCTCAATAACTTTTTATAGGATTGTTCAAATTGAATCTAACTTGGCACACTTAAATTACGTCATAAAAGGAACAAAATGGCAGCAATAAATTTTTGCTTGCTACAGCACATTTTCTGTGACGTCATCAGAAGCTTGAAAATTGTTAAAAATGCAACTATCTACTTAAAATATAATTACTTTTGTTCTAGAGTGAATTTTTACATTCTGTTTGAAGTTTTTGAAAACTAAATAAATTTTTTTAACATATCTTCCGGTTTTTACATGGATCAGATAAAAAATTGCCAAAAATTGCCCGAAAATCCGTTTTTTTCTGATTTTCGAGTAAAATCTGATAAAATCGGGAAATCGGATTAGTCACGTGTCAAAATTATTCAAAATGATTCTTCTTGATGAAACAAAGTTGTGTTGCAAGTTTCAAGTTCTAAGGATAATCCTAACAGGAGTTATTATATTTTTCCCATTATAAGGATTTCATAGAGATTTTAGGGGTAGTTTCGAGTAATGGCCAATATCAAAGCCTCTGAAAGGTATAGGACCTAAAAATTTAGCATGCAGGTGTCTAATAGATAAATGTTGAAACTCACTAATTATCATAGCTATATAGGAAAGCAATCAGGAGTTATTAAAAAAAACCGTCAGGGGGGGGCGGAATCCGCCCCCCCGGACTGAATAGGGTTAACAAACCGTCCAACCACAACACTAAAAAAGTCAATATTATAAAATGGTCGGATAGAAATGAGTTTATAAGGTTTTTCGAAGAAGGAATAGCGAAGGTTCTCAATGAGTATTTAATAAAAGATATGTTTCCTCAAAAAATTATTTTTAATTTAATTTCTTTTGGGACACAGTTTGAAACTTTTAAACGGACTTAGTTTTGAATTCTAAAAGAAATTTACAAAGCAATGTTTTCTTGACGCTGTCGTACAACAATTACACATTTTAGAAAAAACCATACTTTACCTTTCTTCCACCACTAAATAGGTATAAACCATCATCTGTAAATTTTACTTGAGTGATCCCACCAAGGTGACCATCTACATCAGCGTTTAAAATATGCAACAACTTGTTATCACTCGTAGAATACAAACCGACTGAAAAACAAAGTAAAGAGATGTCAGAAACAATAACAAAAACATAAATGAAGGAGAAGAAACATAAAATGAGGAAAACTTAAAAACAGAAATGAAAGATATGTTTAAATAAAAGAACAACAAATGCAAAAAATGAGGACTGAACAACAAGAATAAAACCGCAAAAAAATAATTTTGTTAAATACAATTACAGTTGTCCTTATGTAATGAGCCTTTGAGAAATGCAATTAAAGATAATATGCAATCATATATAGGGGTAAAGGTCTCAGCATGCTGTTGTCAGCAGCAGAAATGCCTCAATAGAACAAGACATAGTCATGTGATTTTAGGACAAAGTAGGAAATTGATGGGAGCATGTTGAAACATACACGAGGCAGAGAACGTAAAATCAATCGCAGAGTTTATATGCAATTACACAGAAAACAAGGTTGCATCGAGTTATCGAAGTTAAGAAATAATTTGCAGCTCCAAATTTTCGAAATATTTTGCTAGGTAGCCAGCTAGTTTTATGCTTATTATATGTTACGGAAAGTTATGAAGCATACAAACTTAGTTTTCTTATGATGTTTGATGGACAAGTTACCTTTTATTTTTCTTGTAAACAAAGCTAAATTGTGTTAGCACACTTGTGCCTACAATTTTGTTTTTTCTGAAGGGAAGAATTCCATGTGGTTGTTGTCGTTGTCGTAAAACGCATTGCTGCATAAAGAAATTTGTGCATATTTCCGAAAAAACAGCTCATTTATTGTTTGTTTATTCTCTATATATTACCTTTAAGGCATTTGCAGCTTCAAGAAAAAAAATGAGGAGACATTAAGGAGTTACTGTTAATATTTCGTCCCCTTTATCTTACAGAAATTGATCAGATATGAATGAAAAAACCATAATAATAATCCAGTACATACTTGATTTTGAAAATGAACCCAGAGCAAACAAACCGTTGTACTCTCTAGAAAAACCAATGGATGAAATAATTCCTGATTGGTTCATGTTAAGTGCGAATCTGTTTCGTCCTATCAATAAAATAATAATAATAATAATAAATTCAGTATGTTACATTCTTTACTTACAGAGAGTCATCATATATGTGTTAACAACCGCAGCCAAAACATAAACCATAACCTCATGCTTACACTGTGATCCGTTTTTACAATTGACATGCCGGTCTCATGATATTTATTTTTGCGAAATAGTTCTGCGAAGAATTTAGTTTCAAAACTTTTCTTTCTTTAAGATATATGAAATCATAGCACAGTGCAGCAATTGCAGTACAAAAATAACGTATTACTCTCGTAGACTGTATCAAAAAAATAGTTTCACATTTTATTACTTTTATTCTTTGAACCTGCTTATTTTTTCACTTACACATTCATTCATTCATTTTTTCATTCATTCATTCATTCATTCATTTATTCATTCATTCTTCATTTAGTAAAATATTTATACCTTTTCTGTGCGGCTGTTTTTTAGCTAAAAAGTGAAAACAATAATTAGAAAAGGCATTTTCAAACAATCTTGGCACAATATAAAAAAATTGTGCTGTTTTTATTAACGAATTAAAAAATTACCAATTAAAAACTTTAATAAACGTCAAAGCTTACCAACTGTGTGTATTTCTGTAAAATCTCGTCCAGGTCTTGCTGAATCAAACACTCTCACAACTTTATTAAAGCCACAGTAAATCTTACTTCCGTCAAGGTTAAAAGCAATGCTGTTTGCACTTGCAAGCTCATCCTGTCAACGTAAACAAAAATACTATTTTGTTGCATTTCGTTGTGTCAGTCTGGTCCTTTAATTCCACAAGAGACCATTAGTTCTAGTCCAAAATATAAATATCTTGGACTATCACAGAGGAGTAGTATGCTCTGGAAATAAATCGTTTTTTGTCCAGTCATTTTGGACAATGAGTTGAAAAAAGGCAAATTAATTATGAGAGGCATCCTTCTAAGTGTAACAAAGGTTTGGATTTAACAACGTTTTCCAAATATGTAAAAATGGATTCAAATAAATGGTTAAGGGGTCCAAGATTTGACAAGGTAAATACTAATATAAACATCTTCAACAAATATATCAGAAGTTCAATTGCACACACCATCTGATCAAAGGCGCGATAAGAGCAACGGATACGTCCAGTACATGCATCCCAAAGATGAATTGGATGGTCTCGACTTGTAGAAATAAAACTGAAGAAAAGGTTACAGTATCAGTACACTAATAAAAAGTCACACATTAAAACTAAATATCATTACATGACTTAACAAAACATACACGTCACGCCAGATACTTTATCAAGGAAAAAATCTGTGAAAAAAGACTTATTTTAAAGGTTAGCGACTAAAGTTTTTCCACGGTAACAAATTTGCTCCCACAGCCAGCTATATGAATTCAGAGAACTTTACTACTGGCCGTTTTTATTAGAGTTCTTTCGTTTCTACTTAAGAAAATCAACTAGTTTCTCTATTAAACTATAATTTTCATGATTACAGAAGAGGGGAAGATTTTTTTCTTCGCTTGAAACCCAAATTTAGTCAGGGAAAGTGAATATTCTATGAATTGAACCAATATAAACCCTGTTTTCCCCCCAATAAGGTAATTACTACTAGTAATCTTGTAGCAAAATGCATCTGATCAAGAAGGAAACAACTGAACAAAAGCACTAAAAGCAAAATAAAAACAAAACAAAAACAAACATCATTATTATTCTCCGCTTTACAACCGTTTTTATGCTAGCATCGGTTGGACAGGGTGTTTTAATAACTCTCTGTTCATCTGATATAGAATGTGTTAGATCTAACATCCTCTGCAAATTCCTCTGCAGGAAGTCTGTCACTACTACCTGCTGCCAAATTGTTCTCGGTCTGCCTCCAGAAAAAGAAAGAAATTAAAAAACGAACAGGCCAAAAACAGTCAGTGCATTTGACCAAATTAAACAAATTTTAACTAAACACAGTTTCAACGTTTTCACTATTTGCGTTTTTGTCAATTGTGTATACTCTTGCGCCTACAATATACCTGCTCATACATACCAGCAAGTATCTGGATCAGCTGAGTTCATAAACGGATACCATGTCATATCATATACAGTTTCACCTTCACTCATTCTCAGGGAAGCAGTCTAAAGAATTACGTTACATCAAAACTCAGATTTTCCCCTAAACTTTTAAAACAAACCAAAAATAATCAACAAACAAATAAAAAAATGTCGATGTGGTGAAGTTTACAATCGCTTTTAAGTATTTTAAAATCATGTTTGGGACTTTTGTATAATTTGTATCAAACATAATCACTTGGCAATCTTCGTATTGTATGGTGATGTAGAATTTATAAGTTCAATTGAACGTAAAGTATAAGCTTGAATAAAGTTAGAACTGTCCAAGTATAGCTTAACTTTGAAAAACCAGTAATAAATATCCATGGAAAGTAAGGAAATATTTACAGGATGTACGAAATGCATAAAAAAATAAATTAAAGTCAAGCACTTTACATACCAATTCGTTGTCCGTGTTTTTGTCAATGTCATCAGGTATGGTAAACAAACGCAATATATTATCACTACTGTTCGTCAAAATAGAACACCCATCAGGAGACCTGAAACCAAGTTAAAGATATCACAATATCACCAAAAAAAGCAGAATGTCTAGCATTATAAAAATGGTATCACGTTTTTGCTACATTTGCAAAACCCTTATTTCATTAATTTAAAATCCCCATGTGAGAAGGCGAGCAAAGGTATCCATACTCAGCCCTCTTAATTCAATTTATTTCACGTTGGGAAAACATTGTTCACATTTGCGCATCAGAAAACTTGTCTTTCATGTGGGCAATTTATGTTTTAATTTGTCATTACATGCCCCAATAACGAACAACATCTAAATTTAGAGAGAAAACGAGCACAAAACATTTCTAAGTTCAAGTTACATCTATCTTGGATAAAAGAAAAACACATCGATGTTCACCTCAGAGAATTAGAAGAATGGTAATGCTTCCTTATCAAAATGTAAAATGTAAAAAAGCATTATTACTGGAGGTAATGTTACAATTATTAGATTTCAAAAGAAATGGTAGTGTTTTCAAACGTTGGAATTTTTAGTTTTTTTAAATAAACAGGTTTTTAGCAAGTACATTAGTAAGTTTCACATATTTTATATAGTACCATATAATTAAGAAAAATAATGTAGGTTTGAGGGTGACTTTATAACAATAGTCCTACAGGTTTTTTTCTTCTTTTTTAAAATAAACCTCCACAAATCACCCTCTTGATGCAGCAATGAAATACAATAAGAGTTAAATTCTCTATAGAAAATACAAAAATAAAGGCAACACAGTAACCAGGTTTTAGAAATAAAGAAATACTATTCGAAGCTTTTCTTTCTTATTTAACAGTTGCTATGGTAAATAAAAAAAGTTCATATACTGCACTCAAAATATACCAAATGCCAATACTAAAACTCTACCAACAAAGGTTATGCCATCATTCACTGCATCATATTTACTTACCATGTACATCCACGAAGATAATTCTCATGCGACGTGTTAAACTCATTTACAGCTAAAGCAAGTTGTTTTGGTTCTGTTTCTGTAAAGCTGCATTGAGCATAACTAAAATATAAAACAATACTTTAAACAACTAAACAAATATATGGCAGTACGAATGACATATTGACAGTATGTCATTACATCAGAGAATGAATAAATTATGTACATTAATATCATTGTTTATAAGTTTGCGTGTGTGTGTGTATGCGCACGTTGAGGCCCAGGACAATAATATACGAGTCACTTTCTTATTTCTCATGCATTGTGTCCCCAAAGCGTGGCGTTACGCCAAAATTTAAAAAACGCAAATCAAGGGGTTACTATTTAAACATTTAATTCCTTTTTCTTATTGCTTTAAAAAATAGAACTCTGTTTTTTTATTTTATTAAAACCTTTTTTTAAACGTTTTTGTTTTTTTGTTTTAAAAACCCCATGGGGTATTTATAGAATAATTTAATTCTACCCCCGGTTTACTATGTGTACGCCGTATCTCACGGAAACAAGTTGTTTATCAACCGAAAAAAGAAAACCAAAGCGAAGAAGGTTGTCTGTTTTTCAAATTAATCCTGAAGATAAGTTATTTTAAACAAAACATGCCAATGTCTACTCATCATGAGGTTAGCTTAAAGCTTCTATGTTTTTCTATATTTTCAATTTTTGTGTTCTGGGACCGAGGTTGTATTGCATTCGAATATGAATGTAATTCGAATCTAAAATGTAAAAAACAAACTGTTGGTGTCGAACGAAGTTAATGTTGTTGTCAAAAATTGATTAGAAGTTTACTTTCTTTATTGTATATCAAACGAACTAAACTTTTCTGTCCAAGCAATGGGTCGTTACATGTAGTAGAAATTGCCATTAGCTAGCTATAGTAACTTATAGCATGCTCTATTTTTATTAAGGCATTATATATTTACAGGCCATAGTCATGTTAAGAACACATTGAGAATAATGAGGATAGTATTTGACAAAGAAGTTTAGAACATCGAGGCTGAAAATAAAGCACATTATTCTTAGAAAAACAGCGTGTATATCCCAGAGAAGAATTTATATAAACTGTGCAAAGTAATTTTGTCGTTGTAACTGTTTTTTAACACTACAGACTGTGTGATTCAGTGCTGATGTTGTTATAAATAAACTTAAAACCTAAACTTAAATCAATGTTTACATCTGTTACGTTACAATCGTTTAAAGTATATTTGATTCTTAAATTCGAAAACGCTGCATTGTTATCTTCTCTGATTTTATGCGTGATTTTCTTGATTAAAAGTTTGAGTCTGTTAAAGCAAACTGTTCTTTTAAGATTGAAATATTTCGGTAGATATACAATATACCAAATGATTCACCTTTTTTATTTTTATTTTATGTGTTTTCAACTATCAATTTCTTATATTTTGAGTACAACTTTGGAAGGTTTGCCATATGCAATAGACTGAATAGCTGATTTTGTATGACTTAATGAAAAATGTTGGATTTTTTTTTAATGTTGGGTATCTTTTTTTCCCTGGTGTACTTCTAGAATGGCAAAGCAAGTATATAGTTTTAGCGTACTCGTTTTTTACGTAAGGGCTGTTAAAAACCTTTAATTTTTTTGGACATTTTCCATTGTTGTTTTATAATTTTTTTGGATGTTCTGTTTCAGCGGTTATAAACACAGAATAATGCAGATTGTGGCAACCGTGATCCTAGGGCTTTTTTCTCTCTTTGCCATCCCGTTATAAAAGAGACAAAGAGCCCAGGGTCGGGTTTGAAATGTGAGTTTTGAAAATTTAAATTACTGTCTTGTATGTTTTTGTTTGGTATCCCTTATATCGGTTTAAGGAGAGATTCAGTGAATTCTCCCACGGGTATTCAGCTAGTCAGAGAATGAATAAATTATGTACATTAATATCATTGTTTTAAACCTATTGATTAAAGTAATAAGTGGTTTGGAAGTCTTAGGTTGTAATTTAAAACTGTCTTGGTACACATAATACCAACAAAAAACAAAACAAAAGTTGGCGCACTCCGAACAAAATGACATTGAATCATATTAATAGTGCCTATATTACAGAAAACATAGGAAAAAAAAGGAAAAAAAGTACGCCTACCTTTGATACGTTACATCGGTATCACTAGTTATCTGTTCGTTTTTGGGTATACTAGTAATATCATCATTGTTTTCATCTATCATAAGATCACTCATTACAAAATGCTGAGCTTCAACCGTGTCATGTTTTTTTCCTTCATTTACATAATGATCATTCTTGTTTTCACCTTCTTCTAGTAGCTTTCGTTGTGCATGAGGTTGCAGATTGTTTGTTTGAACTGTTGCCATAGAAATATTTTCTTCACGATTCTCTTTACTTATTTCGTTTATAATCTCGTGTTTACCATTTTCAGTATTTCCTTTAAAGGTAAACTGATTAGTACAGGATATAGTTTTATTTTTAATGTTATTTGTTTTCCAGGTCTCTTCTCTTTTGGCATGCTCTTTCACAGTTGGTACGTTCTTCTTATTCTGTGTTACTTCAGAGAGCAACTCACTAAGAAATGATGCAGTGCCAAAGTGAAAATTACTTCGCAACTTATGATCCTTTGATTTTGTGGGTGGTTTCTTGTTCTTCTGCTTCTCGTTCTTTTGTGTCAGCCCACTAGTTTTTACATTCTCTTGGACTTCACATTTCAAATCATTGTTGTCAGAAAGTACTGATGGTAAATCAACATTAGTTTTTATATTACTTTGCAGTTCCTTAGCATGATTATCAATTAATTTAGCTTCATCATCTTTTGCGACTGATGACACTGATAAAACACTTGATATAACATTACTCCTCTCCTCAACACTTTTTGAATTCTCATTGTTTGTATTTGCATTTGCTGTAATTAAAGTATTGCTTGATAAGGACATAATGTCACCTGGACCAGAAATACTAGGTACTGTGGTAACCACCCTACTATCCTTCAATAGTGTAATATTATACGACAAAACGTTTGTTGTGGATACACTTTTGTTTTGCAAGGAAATACCGCTAACTGAAGGGGTATTAATAATTGATGAAACACAACTTGATTCAGAAGCTGTACTACTTAACGAAGAATCCATGGGAAAAGTTGCAATACTAGATGTGGTCAGTAAATTAGAAAGTGTTGAATCTTTGCATGTAGGAACACATGGATTTGTTACAGAATGGAAATCTTTAGGTACAGTATCAACATTATTCAATGGAGTGCTTTGAGCCGCACTTATATTAGAAACAGCATTAACAGAACCTTTTTGTGTCGCACTTACGTTAGTTTGCAACTTTTTTATAATCTCAACTTTTGTTGCATTCAGTATAGATGGATGAACAGCAGTATTTCCAATAGTTCTTTTAGTTATGTCACTTGGAACCACAGTATTCACAAAGGATTTTTCAGCATGCTTATTTTCTGCAATACCATATTGACATTTTTTATTCCATTTGTTGGAGTCGTCATCACTGGAAGAAGATGAAATGTCAACAATTTCATCACAGATATTGTCATTGTCATCGTCTGATAAAACAACAACTTCGTCGCGTGTAAAGGAGGTGCGAGATCTTTTTGTTTTTGATTTGAGGCGGCTCCCCTTCTTCACATTCCTTAATGAACAATCACGATTTGCTAGTTTATTATTTTTTTCAGTCTTAAAGGACTTTCGTTGCACACTGTCAGTGGGCGAGTTTTTAATAATTGGATCGATTTTTTGTGCATTAAAAAGAGGTCCTGGAAAAGCATCATGCAATGGTGATATCTCCTGTATAATGACATCAGGACCAGTATCATCAGCTGTTGAGGAGGATGCATCCTTGATGATAGTGATGGTGTTACCTTGCAGTATGCAATCATAAGTAACAGTACCTGTAGATCCAAATTCATCAATACCTTCACTCACAACACTCCCTGCATCTGCTCCAGTTTCCAACAACCGATCTTCAGAGAAATTACAACTAGCACCTGATGTTGTTTCGCTAACAGCAGCTGTTGTCTCACTTACATTGGTTTTGTCTTCAGAATTTGCACACGATGAGTTTGGTCCTGATGATACAGAAGAGTCACTAACTAACACTGATGTTTCTTTAGTGTTTTCGAAGAGCTCTGAAGAATAAAATGTTTTTTTTGCTGGAGAAGAGATCATAATTTCGTCAGTATTCGTATGATCAGATGAATCTGTTTTCGAGGTAGATAACTCATCAGTACGGTTTCTACACTCTTTGGCTAAATTTAATAGGCCTATAAAAATTATTTGAAAGCTTGTACAAATAGTCGAAATTTCAACTCCAACAAACAAACAAAATGTAACTGCAAATAAGGAGAGTGCTTACGCTGCTTCTCTTCTTCCTTTCCCTTTATCCACCTTGGTTTTGCAGCATCAGGTAACTTGTCGTTTACATTGAACATAAGTTTCTGCTTCCTTATCTCAGGGCTGCCTGGAAAATCAATTTCCCAAAAGCCTGGTGGTGTTGTGGAGGTTTCATGCCTATGCCGACATGTATGGAGGTTAGGTTCAGTGGCGTAAAACTAAAAAAGGATATACCTAACGATTACCTAACTACTTTTTAAAACACGCCACTGACTGCAGAAAGTCTGCAATGTAAACTATCGTTAATATTTTTTTTGCCAACTGTGTCATTATTTAAAATGATTATTCAGGACTTTTATAGTTTGCACATGAAATAAACTCAAATACCTCTTTACAAAGATGACATGGATGACCCTTTTCTTGCTCGTTTCCTGCCATACAAATATTGTTTTTTTTTTATTAGATAAAATCTACGTATAAATAACAATTTTTATTGTTTTATAATCTCAGGAAAGATCATAAATAGCAAAGAACAGTAGAAGTTTTAAAGTATATATAGTTTAAAAAAAGAACATATTGACAAAACAAAAAGAAATGCTTGCATATAGAGAATCAAATCCCTTAGAATAAACTAAAATTATTTACAAGCCAAGAATGTTCCTATACAGTACAAACTCAAACAAATTGTAAAAAATTGAAAACTTGTGTAGGACACTTAACAGACATAACCTGTAGATTTTAACCAATAAAACTTTGCAAACATTTGACTCGTGTTCAGCATAGTGAATTTAACTTTCTTTCATATTTGAAAACTTTATTAAGTGACAAGGCTTCTACCAGATTTCTGCTGTGTAGTTGCATAGATTTCCAAAAATTAACTATATTATTGATCAAATAATTGACAGTCCTATTAACATCATTTCTATTAATACTATGTCACAAATACAAGATGTTTTCGAATAGCCGTATTCTTAAAACGACCCCTAAGTTTGTAATAGCTGATCTATTACAGTAATTATCATAACAATTATTTGCGGAAAAATTGCAAAAGAAAAAATTCCAAAGTTTAAACAAACACTGAAATAAATTGTAATTCTAAAAAATCAGGAAACTACCAACTGTTTACAATTTGTGTAGCAGATTTAAAACTTCCCTTACTTAAGTGACTGTTAAAAATAAACTTAAACAACAACAGAACAACAAAATGTTTAAATATTTATAAATGTGCAATATACCAAAACTCTAGAATATCTAGACTGTGAAGTGTTACTTATTGACTACATAAACGATATGATACAAAATATATAATGTATATATACAAAAACAAATAATTACTACAAAACATAACATAAAAAAGTAATATCAGGTAAAATAGTTTAGAATAATTTTTTATATTAATGCATTAAAAAAAATAATAATTATAAAATATCAAGTTCAAAAATGAATTTACTACAAAAGCTGAAAGAAATAATAATCTATACAAAATTAACACCTTTTTACAGAAATTCTGCAGGCGAAAATTCTATGCTCTAAAACAAATCTGGTGTTAACAGGAATGATTGGGTAGCTTAAATAAGTTGCCATTAGGATACTTCGGTTACAGCCTTTTTTTTCACAGTACTAAGCTAAACAGTAAAAATCTGTCTTAAGATTTCTCTGTTTGCAATTTTATTTCCAAATTTTATTATCAGCATATTCTTAATGCATTATTACCAAGAAAATTTCTTTGACAGAAACAAATCAGTGTTCTTTTTTAAAGCAAACTTTTTTTCAATAGACCTTTCCTCACAATTGTTTACGAGGGGCAAAAACTATTCTGTTAAATAGTCCTGTGGAACTTATTGAAGCATCCACAGTGAATATACATACATTTAGGTGAAAGTAGACTTTTGAGCAAATTTTAATTTCATAGCATTATTTATTTTCAAAAAAATATATATATATAAAATTCTTTTCTTGCTGAAAAAAATAAAAGAGCTAAAACTTCTAAGCAGTACCCTATTTGGAGAAAATTTGGTGCAGAGAAAAGCTGGCGAAATTAAAACCAACCATAATTTTAATTAACTCGCCAATTGTTAAGTCAAATCCATCCTAAATTAAAAATAGACTATTTGCTTAATTGAATGAATTTCAATTAAAAAAAATTCATCAAAAACAGCAAAAGAGTGGGGTGGATGATTGGATTTCAATCATGTTTGTTACATTACAAATCAAAAATCTTGTCTCCAATAATGACTATCAGATATAATATCCATATATTAGCTGTAAAGGATGTCTACTGTTTTAAGTTTTTATAAAGTTCAATCTACAATTTTAAAACTTTAATAGAGAAAATATGAAATGCGCAACTTTTCATAACAAAAAAATTGGGTTTTTTCAGTTACCAGATGTTTCAGGGGAAGAAAACACCTGTCTTATAGTTAAATTAAAACTGTATTTTATTTTAAAATTGATCTACCACCAAATTTTATCTGCACCACCAAATCTATTTTCATTGAATTATCCTAATTCTAATTTCAGTGGTCAAGGTAAGTACTTTTTACTAAATCCTACAAGTTTGTTTTCCACTTCAGGTAAACAAGGCTAATACTACCACATTGCGAATACTACCACATTGTGAAAACTACCGGTTTTTTTTATAAATTGTGCATGTTGCAGATGACACACAATGTACAAATAATAGCTTTGACATATATAAAGTCGCTTTATAACGACTGATTGTACTGGAAATGAGTTAGACAAAAATTGACATTAAAAAAAACTTTAGCATAATATAAAAATATAAAGAAACTCTACACAGCTACTATATCTTTGTGATCCTTGTGACGACCTTTTAACTTTTTTGCTTCTAGAACAATCTAAAATAACAAAATCAATGTTAATGTAACATTTTTAACCAGAAATATATAAGTTTTATGATTTAACAATTCTACGATTCAGACACAGTGGAAATAAGATTAATTAAATGAAGTCCTTTCTTAATATGCAGGCCTATTAAAAAGGGAAAAGCAATTTCGACAAATGAGAAACTAGCTAAGCCATTAATTGCTTCCCCAATCCCAAAAAAGCTTTCCTAGCTGAGCAATATCAATTCATCTATCATGTTCTCTGTCTTATTATTTACAGTAAAAAAGAACCAAAATATATATAAAAAAGATAAAATAAAATAAATAAAACTTTGTGATAAAATATGCATTTATAATCTTATTCAGATTGGTCATCCAGTTTAAATTATTGTAACCTTGGGAGATCGATATATTGCTCTGATGTTATTTTCTTATTGATAGGCCTGATGTGTTTCGGCGTAAAAAAGCTCATAACTGATTGTTCAATCATAAAAATCAACAGCAGCATTTAGCAATGACTAATTTTTCAACAAAAACAACAAAATAAAGCCGAAGAAAACAGAGAAACAATTTCAATTCCAAACGTTCTAGTCGCAATATTAAAAAACATAAAAACAAAAAGAAATAAAGGTAAATTATTATGTTACTTTAAACTTAGATATCACAAATGTATGATAAAACATATATACTTTGTGCACTTAAACAGAGCATCAGAATTATTCAATCCTGATTTGTTAATATAAAATTAAACTGCATGTTGACGAATAACATAAGCGCAACTGGATAATTCTGAATGTCCCATTAAAACTTAATGAGTATCTGTTTAATGTCCTTTGAGCACTTTAATGGTTTCCTTATTTCTTAAAAACCATACTGTTGTAAGAAACGATTACTAAAACAGAATTGTTGCAATGTTTTTTTTAAGATTCAGAAAAGTAGATTTTTTTTACAAAAACAGTAATAAAAATGACTTTTGCCAAACCTTTTTTTAGTTTTAATTACCATAAGGATAAGAATTTGTTTGAGGAGTAACAAATTTCAAAAACATAAAATTGAATACATATTACTCTCTCCTTTGGTTAATTAAAATTTTGTCACACAAAATGCAGTCCAGAGGCGAAACAAAAATAAGGGGAACAGACCTGGTCAGTTATTCTTTATTTTTACATTCATAGGGTTGACTTGAATTTTTAGTAAAAAAACCCTAACCTTATAATGTTAACAAACACAAACATATTGGCCTGGAAGAAAAAAAATTGGCTATCAAAAAGCCAGGTGTTGCTTTTACAACCTACCAGCTGTAGTGTATAACCAAATTGATCCTTTTGGAAGTTTGTGAAACTACCTAGTAACTACATTTTTTCAATAAATTTAATGCATGGTTGATACACAAAAACTTTAAGAGTTCACCTTTTCCCTGTGTTTTTCATCCAATATTCCAACGTCCTTTAAATCCTCTTCCGTTATTGAGCAAAAATAATCGAGATCATCAAATCCATTATTTATTAAATGCTCAGCGTACATCTCAAATCCAATGTTGTTCAGCCATTTTGAAAAATCAGATACAAACTGCTTCACCTAAAACAAAGTATACATAACAAAACGATTGTTTTGGTTTGACATAAAACACTGTATGACTAAACATACACATGCTAAAAAGAGTCTTACAGGTTGCATACTTGAACTAGTTTAGAGTAATTATAAATTATCGATAAGCAAGTAACCACAGCTTCAAATAAACATATTATTGTGAGAAAAAAATAACTAAATAAAGAACATTTTGCATGAGAGGACAACTTTATTTGTTATAGCACCTATTCTTACTCTTTGGGATTTTTAGAATTTACATATTTTATCTGAGTGAGTAAGAACACAATGATTTCTGGAACAACACCTAAATGTATTATTCAAAGTTGCCAATTTCGTCGGACAAGATTTAAAAAGATTGCAGCTTTTATAACTGCAGGCTGACACCATATCATGCAGAACCAACAGTTATCAATATATTTAAATTGGTTCATGACATGAAACAGTGGTTGAATAAACAACAACAAGTTTAAAGCATTTTAAAAGTTACATACTTAAACGAATTTAGAGCAACTAAAACTTATCCACCAGCAAGTAACTACACCTACACATAAATTAATTTTCTGAGGAAACAAATATTTTGAGATAACCAACAAACAAAGTACACATCTTTTTGTTGTTGCAACACATCATCCTTACTTTTTAGATCTTTGCACAATGAGTTCCAAAACAACATCTAAATCTAGTTTTCAGAGGTACCAATGACTGACCTTTAAATTTCCTGTTCCTATACAGCAGGTTTGTATCATGCAAAACCGACTACATTTAAATGGAGTAAGAACAACCTTTTAACGCTACGACACACTACTGTCTTTAATCCTTTGATTTTTAAAACCTTTTTATTTTTGATATAAATAGATAAAAACATTTTTTCAAAAAAATAGTTTTAGTTTGCTGCAACGTGTTTAATCCTTTTGTAAAACTATAACATAACTAATACCAGAAGAACTTACCATTTTTTTTGTTCTTGGCTTTGGTACTGGTACAAACATTTCTGAACTTGATGGAAGTAACAACTCTGCTTCAGATGTTAATATTTGCCCTGTGTTGGATGGTGGTTGTAGATCTTCTACTGGACAACTTCTTGGTAAGGTATTTGACAACAGTGGTTTTAACTGAAAAAATATCAAGTTTAAAAAACGATAGTAAGCAAATAATGCAACATGGCAAGAACACTATAATTTTTCTGCATATTACCATTAAGGTTATTTAGAAATAATTAAGCAGGAAGGACTTTTTACAAAAAAAACTGCAATAAATTTCATTTTTTATGGTATGTTGTAAGTTAAAAACATCACAAAAAATCGCAACTAGAGCAAGAAAAAAACTCACCTCTTCTGAAGCATTTCTTTCACCAGATCTAATCAGATAACAAAACGCAAAGCACATTAAACAGTCTTTTTCAGGAATATTTAGGTGTGCGATGATTCGCACATGCAAATCAAGTAACGCGTGCAATATAAAACGTACGTGCAAAGAATGTTACGCATACAATACGGGCATTCATTATGTGGTAGAAAAGTGGGGAACGTTTTAAATCATGAACCCCGAACACGATGATCGAGCGTCTACACGTATAGCGACTCTCTCAATCTTAAATTCCTTTTCTGCATGTCTAAAATAGTCGGCATAACATACTGTCTTTTTTATATTTCTTGTTTATTTTTTAGGTCATCACAAGTAAATAGGCAAAAATATGCTGTGTTTTCGAATTAAAAAAAATCTTTATCCACGTAGCTTAAATAAAACTTCAAAATTCATTTAGAAAGTTCAGCTACACTTTAACAAAATTTTTACAGAAAAAAAATTATACTGCACGCGGGTTTTGTTTTTACAGGCATAAAGAAAAAATCCATTAAATTTGGACCTGCTATGGTTTCCAATTGATTTGTCAAATAAAGAATTTATCTACAATTAAATCCATGATAAAATGTCTATTCCGTCTGTAAGTGCATATTTGCAGACTTGCTTCATCCGTGCTCCGTCAGCGTTCACTTCCGCATTAGTTAAGAACCGCATGGCTGAATTTCTTAGTAAAACCTGGTTACCAATGATTAAGGGGACAGGCTAAAGAGATTTATGTCTTCGTAGTTCTTTTAACTAAGTCAGGAGTCGGTGAATTAGCTAGGATTAGCTAGGATGGTCAGGGTGGCTATGAATAGGCTTGCTCGTGGATTAAAAGGACCAGGACTATTCAATAATGTCTGAGATCTAACAGTGTCCAACCAAGACGGAAATCTATCGAACGCTTTGTCTGGCGAGTCTCCAAAAATTATTTTGAGGTCTGCCATCACACGCTACAAAATGGATTTCATAGGTTGATTTTGAAAACTCAATATTTATTTTTCAGGCGTGCGATTAGTCACACGCCTGAAACGATTCGGGCGTGTGCCAAGGCATGCGCGTGCGATCGCATGCCTCTCCTGAAAAAGACTGATTGAAACACAAATGACAACAAATTATTTTTCAAAGAACAGAAAAAAGCATTCTTACTTCATTAATAGAGGTGGCATTGTGCTGTTGTCTACAATAAGATAAAGAAATATTATGCACTATAACTAAGAAAAATATATATTATATCTTTACTTTTCATTATTTACTTTGGTTACATGCACATACTTAGTTCAAGGAAATTTATAGTATTATGTACAAAAAGGTATATTATGCATATTTCAGGTCAAATTTTTAGATTCGACTTTCAGATACTACAGAAATAGCTTATTAGTAATACCTGGTAGCGAGTTAGGTAAAGACAAAGTTTTCTTTTTTGGTGGTAAGGCTGGCACTAAAAAGTTAAATCGATCATTTATGAAATTTATAATACATACAAGAGGGTAAAATATATACAAAAGGGTAAAATAAAATCAGACTTATTACCAAAGCGTAACCTCTTTTACCTTTTTTACTATCTGATGATTTTTAAAATGTAAAAACAAATAATAATCTGTCTCTAAACAACTCCTTGCATTTCTAGTTTCTGAATCAGTAACTATAAAATCCTGTCAATATCTGCCCCAGTTCTTTTATTTGCTCTAGAAGATCAGCCCAACCTACCCGAACAATGTTTGGACTCTCTGATACCCTAACCAGTATAAGACTTACATTTTAAGCTACTAACACTTTAAGCTAAATATCAATTCAATGCCATGACTAAATGACATAATTTATTAACTTACTATTTCAAAAGACTAGTGTTACATGACAGAACACAATAAACTAAGCTGTATCATAGGTGACAGAAGTAGCACAGTAAAATGTTAAATACACAAAACTGTTGAAGAAGAACACCTACATTCATCAGTACTGTCATCAAGCTTGGTATATTTTACACAAGGATTATCAAACCCCATACTTATTGGTCTTTCTTCATTGTCTGTAGGAGGTTCTACCTTCTTGTCAACTGGATCTATTTGATCTATATCTTCTTTTTTTACAGGTAAATTGACCAAATACATTTCTATGCGACAATGAAAAAAAGATTGGTGACATTAGGAAATCAATTTTTGTCAACCTTCTTCAAATTCTCCAAATACACGTTTCCTTAATGTTGCTTAAGGAAGCTAATAAACTTAAATACAGTTGTTGCCTATTGTAAGGATTTATAAACTGGTTTTTAGTGAATTTTCAGTCACTTTATAGCAAAAAAGATTACAGTATGTTTATTACACAAATGCAGTTGTTTTATAATGTGCACCTGCATCTAAAATCTGAAATGTCAATCGAAATGCTTCATTTATAATTTAACACAGTTGTATAAACATAAAATAGTAAATTAAACATTATGGCACTATCGTTCTACCCTCACCTTTCTTCTCTCCACATTTTTTAGTATTTGGTCGAGAATCTAAACAAATCAGTTCATTTAACATGTTTCACAGATAGCTTCTATAAACCACAAACTATTTACTTTAATCAACTAATGTTAAATTTTGTTTTAATCAAACCAGAAGATTTAAAAAACTTTATATCTGCCTCTACTTTGGGTTGCCACACATTTTACATAGTCAATTTTATGAGATTGGAGGGCTTTTGATGAGAATATTTTTTTAAATTTAAGGACAATTGAGGACATCTTCATATTTTCCACAAGGAGATTTTGAAGCTAATGTTATGAGTAAAGAATAAATTTTTGTTTCTGCTGTACCCATGGTATCATTTCTATGTATTTTAACATTTAGTTTTGAGGAAAAAGTTTTTAAAAATTCTAAATTTAGAGGGGATTTGAAGAACTCTGAGGAGAATTTTCAAAAACACTGTTTCAGATAGTTTGTTCTTAGGAACATTATATTTTGTTTGTTACCAATGCCTACTGACACCATTGTGTATATTGTACTCATAATAACATTTACTCATACTATGGTGACGTTTCTTTATTTAAACCAGAAAATCAGGTAGGAAAAAGTAAATAAAATAAAATGAAATGTTACCTTCCTCTTCCACCTTAATGAGATCTAAAACAAATAATGTAAACAAACAATTCTGAAACTTTTAATTAATATGCCAAGACACACTGACATTAACAGTGCAGTCAAGAAACAAGTATTTTAATATATTTTTTAACAACCATAAGAAGAGTGAAAAATAAATCAACAAACCATAAACTTTAGATTTTTGAGATGCTGTGTATTCTATGGTACTTGGAATAATTAACTGAGCTTCCACCCTAGATGATCACAAAACATACTCAGGTTGATACAACTACAACAGATGTAACACAAGTGAAACAGCACATAAAAATTTTAACAGGGCTAAGAATCAACAGGGTTGAATCTAAACTGCAGTAACATACTTTAAAACACCCGTTTCCACTCCCAAATGTGTTATCATGACCTCAAAGACCTTTGGATTGCCGGACAGAAACATTTTCATTGATATGACACATTCTCCTGAAAGTGAAAGTGAAGAACAATTTCATTACAACAAAAACTTTGATAAAGGTCGGTAAAGTAGTAGTAGGGGGTCCTTATAACCGGTTTTTTAAAAAAGCTGGTTATAAATTGCAAAAGGGAAATTCCCAAATAATGCTGACATCATCAAAATTCAACGCATGCGCAATCGAACGCGATTGAGAATGGGGAAAATCCCAAATAATGCTGAAATCGTCAAAAATCGTGCCTAAGAAATGTACCCACCTGAGGTGCTCGAGAAAACTTATACAGAGTTCGTTCAACGTGAGATTCATGAAAAGGAGGAGAAGACAGCAAAGGCCCTCTCCTCACACGCTATCAGCATTTGCGCCAAGGATGTAGGCAATGTAGTTTCAATCGGCAGTGCCGAGGGTCTGAGGCAAGACATCGAGTAGGAACCCATCATTTAAGACTCCATGGCCGACCTGGGAATCGTCGTGTACTCAGCCTTCGGGAAATTTCTAGCACCACTGTTACTCGCTGCTCATACCATTAACCACACTCAGCTTTCTGCGAAGCATGTCTCCAAGATAGATGAAAAGCGAGATGATGAACAGCAATAAAAAGATGAGCAGCGCGTGTAGTATTATCATCAATCAACAGCAACCCGAGGCCGTGGAAAAAATTGTTGAAGTACACAAAAAGCACCCGGGAAGGGTTGCGACAGGTAAGAGACTTGCCGAATGGAACCGCCAAAAGGGGAAGCTTGGAATAGCTCCACCAAAGAAAAAAACCATGACGTTTGGGGAGTTATTGAGATACTTCGAGAGAGATTTAAACACTCCCAAGGCTATACTCAAGGGGATAAAAGAGACCATGAAAATCCATGAGGAACAGGGTCTATCCCTCCATCTTGATGTAAAAAAGAAGTGATTTCTTCAAGTCTTGTGACTTAATGTGTGTGCCCTGGGGCACCCCTGTGCCCCAGGACACACACAAAAAGTCTTAGAGTAAATGCTAGACATTGTCAAGAAGCCACATACAGCAATTTTTACTGGGCCTACAATCTGCGGCAAGACCCAGCGAGTCTTCGACCTTCTGGAGAAAGAATACAAAGGGCACTTCAACAACGTAGTCGCGCTCTGCACCACGATCCGATAGAATGCCACCTACCTCACTAGATCCTCACTATGGCAAGATCCTTATGTCTTCCTTATAGAGCCCAATGAGCAGCTGTTCGAGTGGATCCAAAAACGGACGTCATTGCTGGCGGGTGAGGAGACCCTCTTCATAGTTGATGATATGATCGCCGACGAATCTCTCGATAAAACTTGTGGGGCGTTGCTAGAACTAGCTGTTTCGGGTAGACACAGAAGACATAGCTTGTGGCTGCTAACACAAAGATATAAGAAGATTATCAATATTATCCATTATCAAAGCTGAGCTGAAAAAGTCCAAGCACGCTTGCTTGCACGTGAGGCTTGAGCACCCTCGAACTTGTAAGATTTTGGAGTGACCTGAGGCAGCTACTGCAAAGGAAATATCGGGGGTGACACCACCCTATCCCGGTCTGAAATAGTGGGGCACCAGGGGGCAAACAGCGCATATCTTTCCGTGAACAACTGCCCGATGGTCACCTCCGAGTCAGGGCTACCAAAGAGGTTCGCGGCTTGTTCGAGATGGTCCTTGGGTAGCATGGCGTGGCTATACAGTTCATTTGGCTCACCTTCCACCATGATTGAGATTTTCTCGATCTTTGGATTGTAGAAGACCTCTTTGACTCCACTGTAGGCCTTGATTTTTCCAGGGTCTACGAAGAACAGTAAGACGCCCTTTAAAGACTTAGCAGGAGTATCAATCTGGAGGTTGTAACTGGTGTCAGCCTTTTTCATGGTCACCACCTTGGAGCTGAGTATCCTCTCATAGGGCAGGACCAGCCTCGAGTATCGTGACATTATAGCACTTGCGAGACCCTCGTGGTCCACCTTGTCAAATTCCAGGGCAATGTTGGTGATCTTAAAAGCGGCGTCAGCTGGTTTAGCTGCGGTAGACCCTGAGGCTGCCGTGCCAGAGTCATTAATCACGTCGCTGTGCTGTGCAAAGTGCAGTACGAACTGCAGCCTGTTGTGGAGTCCTGCCTGGTATAGGGGTAGATCTGCCGTCAACTCAAACATCTTGCCGAGGGGGATGCAAAAGGTGTTGCCATAGGTTGCCACGATTGCCTTTTCTTCATTATTGCCTACATGTGCTCCCTTTTACATGTAGGACGCGAATGGTGCCATTCTGGTTAATACCCTCCAGAATTAGGTTGTTCTTGCAAGCATACTTGGGCAGTCACAGGTCCTGGTAGACGGCGAGTACATTGTAGTCGCTGATATTCTGAACCTCGTTGCTGTGCAACGAGATCCGAAGATTCTGCACCAGGGCATTGCCGATGTTGCTGACGATTGTGTTTGGTGTTTGCGCCAGTAAGCTCCAGGTCAAAGAGGAGTTTGAGAGAGCCAGGAAAAATGACATCATTCTGTCCCATGTTTGGTACGTCAACGTACAGGTCTTTCTTCTGGTTGATCGTACTGGGGACATGGGAGGCCTTGACACACTGCTTCTTTCCTTTCATTGCTAGCATCATTTTATCACTTGTGCGGATCTAGCTTAGTTCCAAAACTCATAGTTTTATTAGTAGGGACTTCCGGGTGGAATAAATGCTGATTAATCCAATATATGAAGGGGACTTTACGTCAGGGGTAGACATTCCAGATTGGGATGATGATGAAACTTTTAGTAGACCTGGGGATTTTCCAGAGCCCAGCACTACGCCCGAAGAGCAGCCGGTTCAGCAGCAGGGAGGTGCACGCAGGCGATTGGATGTGGGGCTGGGGGAATAGAATTTAGACAAAAACCATCGACGATCTTTATAATAAACTTAGCGAACGTCAACCGATAAAAAAGTATCATTATTTTAGGGCCGATGAGGGTAAAAAGCTTTTTAGGGAGGTAGCGTGGGGGGTAGAACCTATAAGGAAATAGTGCTTACGACTATAGAGACGGACTTAGGACATACGCGTCTGAGGGTCTTAGGTTTTCATAAATATCAAACACCGGGTAATAAATTCAAGGCAAGGATCCAGAGGATCCAGAACGTTCTTGTCAAATGGAAGCAGCACGGATCAAGGAGCGATGATATCGAGATGCTGCCAGTACTCAGGAATGGTCTCGATGAAACAAGGAGTCTTATTGAAGATACTTCCTTTGGCGGGGATGAGATTACAGAGCGTGAGAGAAGAGGGTTCAATAGCGAACTACAAACGCTAAGGGGTAACCTCAAGCACTTGAAAGGTAAAATGATCTTCTACGATAGTGAGATAGACAAAGCGAAGGATAAGATCAACGGGCTTGAGGCGAAGAAAGCCGGCCCCGGAGCATCTGAGGAACAGATAGCTATCTGGGATAAAGACATAACGAAAGCGAAGGAAGAGCTAGAGGGACTCCATGATCTGAAGGAAGAAGCACTAAAAGCACACAGCCTACTATCCTCCAACACCCAGAGTCAACTGCTACACATCAAGGAGACTCTGATGAAGATCGCTGGAGATGATAAAACTTTGGCCGAAAAACTCAAGATCATATTCAAGGAGCAGGGGATCACTATCACAAGCATCGTCTTGGCTGTTGGCTTGCTCATATCCACCATCGTCCTTGCAGTTACTGGAGGTGATGGAGGAGCGGGCACAGCCGGAGTAAGTGGAGGGGGAAGGGTTTTGTAGAGAAGCAGCTGGAAAGACTCGGGAGATTTTTAAAGTATCTTGCGGCTAAGGCAGGTGCTGCTTTACCAGGGATCATTGGTACGGTCGTCTCATTCTTCTTTAGAGTTGCGGCGAAAGTCGTCACATGCTGCCCAGCACGTCTACATGGCCATCGCTGCTGTCGTTACTGTTGTTGTGACGTACGTTGGGAGGGGAGGAAGCAACCATCGTAGAAGATAGTGGTGGCGAAGACTCTAGTATGTTGACAAAACACACTACACCTATTTCTTCAGCCAGATGTAGGCAAGGATTAGCCCTACTCCCCCGTAATCAATGTGGTCTTGGTGTCATCATGCTGAGCTGCATCACCTGCGACTCTGTCCTGACGGGCAAGGTGATCATCATGCTTTTGATCTTTACGAAGGGGGTGTGGCAAACGCATCCCACCCTTTCCAAGGGGGTAGTCGCCGGCTACCCCCTTTTCTTGCCTTGGTGCTTCATGTTTAGTCGACTTGCTACTGCGTGTGCTAGTGTAAATCCTCGGGTTAAGACCAATGGAAAAATAGTCCTTGCTGATGAGTATCTTGTTCGTGAATTTCACGACACTTCCAATGTGAAGGCTCATGTCACTCGGGATCATATAGACGCCATGAGCAACGCTGAAATCAACCTCGGACCACGCATACTTGAGCACGTCTAAGAACTCGCAGATCTCCTTACTTGTGTCGGTAGGTCTGATGATCAGCTCTTCAAAGGTCGTCAGGTAGAGACGCTGTGCATCGATAGTGCTGCCTTGGTTTCCAATGATGCCAGATCTCGCGTTCGCTTGACTCTCGATGATGAGGTATGCGTAGAAACGTACGCTTTGGGAGAGCTGTTTGAGAGCTATACGAGTGGGACCTTGGGATTTTTCCAGGATCCACCGGCTCCAAGATACCTCGTCAAGATAGCTAGGGCCCGAGCCAGAATAGTCCGAGCAATGAAGTTGCCAGCTACTAAAGAGGGTCTCGTTCCTCCACTCCTGCTTGCTGTCGCTTATTCCAAACTCACGAGCTAGTTGGTGGAACTTTTGCTTGTTGAAGGGGTTGTTGAGACGTCGGAACCTGTCGGAGCCCGGTAGAGGGACGCAAGCTCTGCTAGAATATTGCGTATCTGGAAGTAGACGTGGAAGCTGTAGACAGCACGAACTAGAGGCAAAGAGGATTGTAAATGCTGCATAGAAATACCACAAGCGGATGTTGCACAAAAGACGGCAAAATTGAGCTGGGTAGACCAAAGACTGAAAGGGGAGACTGAAAGGGTGGCTCTGCCACTCCTTCACTGCTGTACCTGAGTGGAATTCAAAGATGTCTGAAAATTTCACCTTGAACGAGGACCCCTTTGCGTCAATGACGATGCTCTACACTGAAAGGTCATCCCCCTTAAGCCTCTCCACATATCTTTCGTGGTTGGGCGCGTACTTTGCCTTCGGGTTGTACAAGTAAATGCTCATGTTTCTTTAAAGAAACATGAGACAACTCTACGTCACAGATATAGAGAACCTCACAATATTCAAGTACTACCTAGGGCAGGACACTAGGATCGCTCTGAAGGCGATCAGCATTCGACCTACATGGTTGAACATCTACAGCGACGCTGACTTCACCATCCGTATGGAAGGATCCACGGATGTGCTACAGAGGATCGAGATCATGAATGGTCTCTATAAGAACAAGGTTTTAGTGACTATCGTCAACAGTCAAGCGCAGGGTAAGATCCAGCTGTTCGTGCTGAAGAATGGACTCTGTAGACTCTGTGTCAACGAAGGGTACACACTCGTCATGCTTGAACCACTACACAAGCTCTTGGGCCTACCCTTCGATCCCCAGAAAAAGTTCTACACAAAGGGGGACTACGATTCCTTTTACAAGACTGACGCCTACCAGCGGCTGAGACTCGTTTGCCCTTAGCTGGACGAAGATGATTGCCTACTGGATTGGAAGGAATCGAAAATTCTTGTCGTGCTTCCCACCAAAGAGCTGTGCCTGGGGAGACATGCTTACATGGAGTTTCGATAACCCTGTGTACCTTCCCCTGAAGGGCTTGACAGATCGTCTCGAGTTCATGCTGACAGACGAGTATCACCACAATAAGAACGTTTCGTTCGTGGGAATTATGATGGACCTGCTCATAGAATAAATGACTGATGTTATGAAGCTTTACCAACTTTACCGCCAAGTGCGCCTGAGCAAGAGCATGATACTTTCCACGAAAGCCAGGTCTACTGGTTAAAAAAGATCTAAGAGATCGAAGCGTTCTTCCGAGAAGAGATCAAAGAGAGAGAAAAACTCTACAAAAAGTTCAAGCTTTGGGGGATAGGGCTTCGCTATGCTGATCACGGCATGATTGTGTTACTGTCATCACCTCCTTAGCAGGTATTGCCACGCTTGCAACCGGATTCAGAGCCCCTATAGCAATTTAGGGATGGAGCAAGTAGGTTTGAAGAATGCTTCCAAACACATAGGCGCAAAAGTGCGCAAGCTTGAGTGCGTCAAGCTCCTAGCTGAATCAAAGCTAGACACTGTCTACGATAAGATCTACAGAGCGATCCAAGACGGTACAATTTCAAACGATGAGTTTACGTGGATCATCCAGAAAAAACAACATTACATGGTGCTCAAGGAGCAGATCCGACTACGAACAAAAAGGGCTGTGAATTCCATCAACGAGAATGAGCGTCAGCAGCTTGTGGCACAAGGCAGGTAAGAAGCCAAAGATGAACTCTTTAAAAAACTGCAATATGCACAGTATGTCAGTGGTACTTAGAAGCCCCGCCTGCGTATTCGTAATCTCTTGAGCTTAGTGTGTTGAACAACACACTAGATTACCTGCTACTCGATCTCGAGTACTTCTCCCGTGTCTTGATCGATGATAAGACCACAGTCATGTATGACTCTTTGCTGCTTTTCAGCGAGCTCTCTCAGGCATTGTTCGAGATTTTTCTGCCATTTTTTCTGCCGATTTTTCGCAATAGGGGCCGTCCGTTTGCATTGAGACGTCCTAGTACTTGGCTTTGCGGATCGCCTCGAGAAGAGGGGCTTTGTTCATTGTGGGGTAGTGAGGAACGTGTAGTGCTTTTGCTTCCTTTTTCAGTGCAGGAACGTTCATGTTTGTTTCTATGGCTGAAGACAACCATAGAACCTTGACAAGCCACTTACAATACAGTGAAGCTGTCGATCGTATCGTCATCGGAGTCGCTAAAGTAGTAAGCGCTGTGCCTCTCAAATTTACACTCTTCTAGGTAGGTCTGTAGATAGTAGTTTGAACCTTGCATGTAGATGCTGGCTAGTTTGATGATAGCCTTACACTCACGGCTTCCCGTGGTATCTTCTTCTTGTGGAATTTGGTTCTGACCTCCCCATCCCATTTCTTCAACTTGGTGCTGAAGTACCGCCCTTTTTTTACGCCGCCGTTGGTTAAGCGATACCCTTCCAAAGAATTCACCTTGTTCAACATCTCCTCGTATTGATCTAGCCACTCGGGATAGCTGGCCAGATCAAATGACATAGTTAGCGCGGAACCTTCGCTGTATTGAGAGACACCCTTGGAGCGAATCTTTTCAGGGGTCTTGAGCAGTAGCGGTGCTAGGCTGCCGTCTTGGTCCTGATAACCAATCTCGAAGCGTTCATCATTCGCCTTATTGTCTGGGATAGAGTTGCTCAGCACAACTTTTTTTACACAACTTTGTTTTCGACTTGCACTTCTTCAATGTTTAGCGGTTTTGAGTTGGTGTAAAAGTCTTCGGATTTTATAGTCTTGTCTCCAAATTTAATCAACATCTTCTTTATTGTAGAGACAAAACCCCAACAAGGGTTTTTCTATATCGTTGCGCAATCCCAACTACCACCATTTTATGTGATGTACTCCTGGTAGCAGGACCAGCAGAGTAGCTTAGCTCTTATGAAGAATCTTCGTCAGCAGGAGATCTGTCGTACCCATCGAGTATGCGTTCACATTCATCGCAGTGTTCCATTTATCTTACAACCCGAGGGTTGTAAGATAACCAGTGATCTCCCTACCCTTATACTAAACCAACTCCTACGTGGACCCACAGGGGAACATTTCCTGAGATCTGAAATGCTCTGGGACATATTCTAGTAGCAAAGGTCTCAGTCCGACAGCTCTAGCGCACATTCCTGGGTCTTGAAACGATATGGAACAATCTCGAGTATCCGGAGTTCCTCCTCAACCTCTCTGGTCCATATTTCCTGGGTCAGGAGATGATCCGGAATAAACTTGAGTAACCAAGGGTACTCTTGAACCGCCCTAGTGCACATTTCCTGGGTCTTTAAATGGTCTGGGACAACCTCGAGCAGCCGCGAGTGACGCTCAACAGCCCTGGTGCACATTTCCTTGGTCTTGAGATGGTCCGGAACATCCTTGAGTAGCAAGGAATTCTCCTGAGCCGCCCTAGTGCACATTTCTTGTGTACCAAATCGATTTTTAAACCAACTCATTTCTCTTTATTACATGCAAGCTTCAACCAAGAATTTCTAGCGCTGTCATAGCTTTGAATAAGGAATTTCCCCTACTCAAATGCGCATGGGTCGATTTTTGATGATGCCAGCATTATTTGGGAATTTCCCGATTCTCAATAGCGTGCGATTGCGCAAGCGTTGATTTTTAATGATGTCAGCATTATTTGGGAATTTCCCGATTCTCAATAGCGTGCGATTGCGCAGGTGTTGATTTTTGATGATGTCAGCATTATTTGGGAATTTCCCTTTTGCAATTTATAACCAGTTTTGGTAATATTAATGGGGAAAATAACCACACTTTTAATAAGACAAATATTTATACCATAATACTCCTGGCCATCCTCCCCTTTAACAGCAACAAGCAAGTGTTGATCTTCAAGATAACATAAGTCAGACAACACAGGATGAAGCTAAGCGATACAAAAAAAAATTAAACACTTTGTTAAAAGTTAAATAAGCTGAAGGTAGTCTTTTAAAACAAATACAAAACCTTACATCAACCAAATCTGTTTTTGTCCACCAGGGATAGGAATATGTTTTGTGATCAGAAGGAATAGAACCTCTAAAAAGACTATCTGTCTGCCTTCTGCAATTTGTGTAGGAATTCTTTTTAGTTATAACACGCTCTAAAGGTTTAAAATTTTTTTACCACAGTTCAAGAACTTCTAAAATACAATTACTAACATAGAGATGAACATAAATTTTAAATTGCATAATATACAAACATACTTTCTAGGCAGTTGGAATGAAATTCTAACATAAATTTTGTGCCGCTACTTGTTAGTATCTAAACATAAAAAGTGACTTTGTGAGCAATCCATTCCTCAGGGAAAATCCCCAAGAAGCAAATAGACAAAGGCTGGGGTCACATCAATTTTACAGAACTGATATCATACTTTCGCATTGTGTGTTTTTTTTATATAATTCTCTTGTGTATAATACGGGTGACATTGAGTTCTAAATTGACAGCATTGGCAACTGTGTAAAAGAGAGAGTGAAGAAAACATGTAAAAGAAACTAGGATTTTTTTTATTACGTTAACATAATTTTAATGAATAAGGTGTTACCAATCACTACTGAAGATGCATTATTTAGTAACCCTTAAAACATTATTGCTATTGTATGTACCTTAGCCTCTGCAGAGAAGAAAACAATCTTAAGCGCTTTGATCATGCCACTATCTGTGTGATCTATAATAAAGTTTTGTAGGCATAGGGTAAATAAAAAAAGTAAAACCTATAATAATCAGAGAACATGAAGATTATATTGGTAACAAATGATGGTAATAAATGATGGTAATAAATAATGGTAATAAATGATGGTAATGAATGATGGTAATAAATATATTGTATGGCTCTTATAAAGTTTCTTTAGTGTAAAGACAGGTATCAGGATTAAGGGCTACCAGTGGTGTTTATTTCAAACATGAAAAAAAAAATTAAAATGGCATCTTTGTTTGTTGTAAATAAACAACAATAAATCACAACAAAGTAAACAAACAATACAATTGACTTTAATACATTTGTAAATAAATGCTGTCAAACTAGCTCACTTTAATTATCTTCAAAACCTTACTGCCTATTTCACCTTTCTTTCAATCAATACCGCTTCTCCAAATTCTAATACTCCATTTTCTAATACACATATTTGAGGCAAGTGACATGACAAACTTTCCAAACTTACCTTCGTGACTTGAAGCAGCAAGCGTCTGAGATAAAACACCTACGTCAAATGTAGCAAACACTGGAGAATGATCACTTGAACAAATACTTTCAGTACAACCTATAAAAGGGCATTACGATGTAAGTATAAGGCAAATATTGGGTCAACAAACCTCTCCTAATAATTTTGACTTTGTCTACCAACCTTGTTATTTCAAAGCTTGTAAGCATACAAAATTAATTTAATAAACCAGAGGTGATTAGCTGCCAAAAATGCAGTTATTTTAAGGTTAAAAAGCACAAAATTTTTTCAAGTTTTCTTCTCTTTACATGATATTCACATTTATATTCAGCTAGACAAAAGTTTAGAAAAATGGAATGAACAAGAGCTAGAATTTTTTAAAAAAGATGCAAGGTACATTAATGAACAATAATTGTTATTCTCACCATAAGTAGTGTTGCAGGAGGTGAGTTCAGGATACGACTTCCACAACACCCTGTCACACCAAGACGGAACATTAATTCTTGTCTAAATAAAAATTTTATAGCCACATGTAAGTTTTAGATAAACGAATTAAGACTTTAGCTACCTAACATTCATCATTACACAGATAAATATTTATAATAATTCTCAGTATAATATTTTAACAAACAATAACCAATGGTAATGTGGTTTTTTGTTTTAAATAAAGATAATGTATAACATCACTTAAGAAAACATTATTGGCTTGCATGAATGATAAACTGTAAAAAAAGTCAATCAAAAAAACAACTTTACAAATAAGAGTAAGAGGCATTTCGGAACTCACCCCAGTTCTTTTTTCTTTTGTCCAGCAATATGTTGACCTGGTTCCTCGTGTGTATCGATAAGTAGGTGGAAATGATATGTCTTCCTCTTCTACAAAAATACGTACTCTTCAATATCAAATAGATGCCCCTCTCTAATTTTGTCCAAAATTTTTACCTATAACATTCTTATTCTTGCTGCTTTCCTCCTTTACAACACACACAAATAATTTAAAAGAAAGCTAAATCACACCCCGGAAATATCAAGTTAAATTTTTTATATCTTTAAGGAGCATAAGCCTTTTGTTTATTTCATGAATAGGTGTCACCACTTGTTTTTGCACTTATTCCTTAAACTACATTCTTGATTTTTTCACCATTTTGATTTATCTATATTATAATATACCGTATACGCCTGTCTGTCTGTCTGTCAGTCTGTCTGTCACGCAAAATTGTAGCTTAGCTGCGCAATAGCGAGAGGCACACAATGCGGTATAAAAAGGACAGGCGAACCTGTGGATTTTCACTGCATTCCAGCCCCTTCCATTCTAGACTCAAAAGTAGCTGCTTGCACAATCAACTGTCAATGATTCTAATGCAGTGTTAAATTTGATTAATGTGATATTTGCAGCTTACTTGAAGCAAAAGTGGACATTGAATCAGTTTTGACTGTAATATGAAACGCTTGTCTACATATCTTTTGTACCTACCAAAAGAAATAAAGGCATTTCCTTTTCGTATTTCAGCAATTAACTGATCAGCTGCAAGCAATTTCTGCCATTCTCGTTCCATAATCCACTTTATAATATCCTTTTAAAAAATAAAAAGCATGTTCATTGCCCTAAAGTTAATTATAATCAATTCCTGAGCTTCTAACTACAATTTCAGGGTAAGTTATGCATATTTCAGCTCATGCTAAATCTATTTAAATAGTAAAATAAATTAAAAACTAACTGTAACATCCAGATCAAGTCTGTAATTTAAATCGCCAAACCAAAACAAGTGGTGGAAGGACAACATTAGGTCAAAACTGTCTCTCTGTCCCAGATTTAAACCTCGTAATATGCTATGAAAATTCTGATTTCTCCTAAAAAATGAAAATCAATTCAATACAAAAAAATACCTCATGAATTAATTACGCTAAATGAACAGTTTTTTTACCGAAGAATACTCTAGTGCACAAGGTCATACCTTTGTAGTTTTTCATTTCCTGAAGTCAAGTGACAGTTTACAAAACAGAACGAAGTAGTCCCAACATTAAATGATACACCAACTGCTCCTTTGTTACCTAAGCAATTTTAAGATATTATAAGGCAAGTGAATTAAAATTTGCGATGCAGACATTTGTCAAAAACAAACTGTGTTTAGATCAATTCTTTACATAAAAAAACACAAATAACACAAGCCAAATAAAATCTTTCGTGTTGAGATTTTATTAACTATTTATGGAATCTAGCAAAGAAAATAAAATTGCTAAATAAAATTCCTTTGCATGTAAAAACACTGAAGTTATTCCTTTTAAAAAAACCAGGAAAAAAACAACTACAACATTAGGTTGAAACTAGGTGGCTGCCTAGGTCACCTTTTATTTACATCAACCCTAAAATACTTAAGAGTAATCCTGGACGAAAACGTAACATGATATTACTTCCTTAACCTTAAAGCACTTTTAGTAAAACAAATTGTATCCATTTAAAACTTCTCTACCACATATCACAGACTCTTGGCTCTGTCTATTTTGCTCTTTTTCATTCTCACCTTCCATATGCCACACAGGTTTGAGATAAAATCTACTGACATCAAAAAATAAAATCATCTGACTATGCTCACTCCTAACCACTTTTAATTTGTTGCAGATCGTTACCTTAAGTGATACTATATTCACATAAATATATCTGTGTTATATATGGCTTTTAAACAGTTATCACCACTTCAAGTTTAAAAGTCCATTAATTGAACTTATTTGCCTGACAATTAAAAACACCAGAGCAGACTTCTTTGTAAACCATCTATTAGGACTTCACTGTACGGTACAAATTTTATCCACTACTAATCCATACCGAATTGGAATACGCTCCAAACACTTTTCTTCTCTCAGTCTTCTAAACTTAAATATTTTATTTATAAGTTCTGGTAAAATGATCACAACACTTGAACTAATGTTCCACATTGCATACTGCACTGATAGTATTACATAAAATACATTGCATACTGCACAAATTTAGAAGTTATAAAAATACTGACAGTATTACATAAAATAAAAATTGTAATAAACTTCTGTATTATATCTTTGCAACAATTGTTAAAATTTTCACAGTTTGTTGCTTCTATTTGGTAAATCTTTAATATAAACTCATTGTCATCTTATAACATTGAACAATTCATGAGAAGCAGATAAACACTACATTTACTAATAATAAACAAGCATTCTAAGCATAGTAACTACAAAAGATGATTTTGGTAAATTATTTTTAATTAATGAATATCACAATTTTTCTCTTTAAAATGAGTTCACCTTAGGGGTGTTATTGTCCAACAAACAAAACCTTTTTATAGATAGAATGTGATTCAGATAAGTCTGAACATAAACATACAACGAGAGATTTATTTTTATTTTTTTATAATACAAATAACTTACTTATCAAGGGAGTCTTTTTTTACCTTCTTTACATAATTATTTCAATTATTACTTTTTTTTTAATTTTGCTCTTACAAAATCCATAGCATCTTTATTACAAGTACTATAAAGAGATTGTGACAATGACACTTACCTAAAACGGTAGCTATACCAGTTTTTACACTTGATTGTTTTACTGAGTTAACCAAGTTCAGTAGCTCGGATTTGACAAAAATGATGATACGGATGTCCCACATAGAGTAGCAGGTTAACTAAATTATAATAATAATCAAAAGTAAAATATGCCAACCACACTATGGACTTTAACTATCTACTAAAGCATAAGACTAGAGGTGTTAAAAAATTTTTATCATGTGAACCAACCAATCATGTGTTATAGCAAATTATGACTAGAATTTACAAATCAATATAGACATTAACCCAATAAACTTTAAAAACCTAGTGTACCGAAAAAATACTGATGACTAAATGACTAGATGACTTGTCTTTCTCTTTTTATGAAGAAATGCTATAGACAAAATATTTTGTCATGTAATTTTTGTTAAAAAAACCTAATTTTAACTGGTCCTAGTGAGAACTTTGCATTATTTGTTCCTTCAAATTAAAATTGTGTATAAATGGTAAAAATAATACACATTATACATATACATACATGCATATATGTGCCATTAATTAATAAAACTAATTAATAAATACCCTATCATTAGCTGAAAGAGAAATGAGTACAAAAAACTTTTACCAGTTTAAATTCTTTGCGAAACACACTTTTTAAGCACGTTTGTATTTTCTTAACCCATTCTTTTTCATGATAAGCACTTTCCTGAAAAAAAACAGTCTTTCATTCAAAATGGTACCACAAGTACCAAGACACACGCAATACTGTAGAAAAAGGACAGGCGAACCCGTGGATTTTTCCACGGGCCACTGACTAGTATAAAATAAATACCTGTGTGCCTATTGCATAAATATCTGATGCAATATGACAAAACTCTTGTGGTCTAGTCTTTCCAAGACCAAGACATTTAAACCATTCAGAGATATCTCCCTCAACAGCATCCCCTACAAAAAATACCCCAAAATTAACTAATAGAGGATTACAAACATAAAAAAATAGACCAAACGCTTCAAGATGCAATACTTTAATTTTCTGCAATGGTATCATGATACGTGTAGTACAAGGTAAAATTTCATTGTGACACTATTTACCCTGACTGTAATGTAGCAAAAATAAAACAGTGTTGCACAAAATTCTGATGCTACATATGTCTTACAATAAACTTTTATAAAACCACAAAAAATAAAGATTTTTCAATCATATTTCTTTTTGTGTTACTACAACTTATCATTATAACGAAGTAATGATGACCACTCTTGAAATTTACAATATGTGTTGGGCTTTTTTCCAACATGACTGGCTCTTTTTTAAAGAGTGATGATTAATTGTGAATGGCATTAGCAACAAATCAAAAGACAAATTACCCATATTCCAGGAACCAACGAATACAGAAAGTTCTGAGGAGTGAATATCTTTAGAATGAGCTATTTTGATTTGTTGAACGACTTGACAAAACAATTCACGAGACTAAAAGCATCGTAGATAAACAAAAATGAATACATTAAAATAGAGGATCATTTTAAATAAATCTAAAAAAAAAGATTTGTATAAATCATAAAAATTCTTACACGAAAATTCTCAAAATAATAATTTTTAACATTCATATTTTCCAGCAAGATTCCAAGCTTTGATTTTGATGTTTTAGATTTCACAAGTTGAAAAACTAAAAGTAAAAATTATGGATCATAAATTTGCTGGATGACTTCATAAGTATTTATGCCAAATATTAAAGTTCTTTCTGTTACTGAGATAATTTTTTGAGGAAAATAAAAAAGGGAGGAGCTAAATAAATATTAGAATTTTAAACATAATATCTTAGAATTTTAAACATAATATCTATTTCCCAATTCAATAAATAATATTAACTTCATCTGTTTGATCATCTTAATCTAACAGAAGAAGAACGTCTTCCATGCACCACTTGTCATCTGGGACATCAAACGGGTCAATGCTATAGTCTGCATTGTCAGGTTCACTCTGCAGATGATTCAGTAGACCAGTGCAAGCATAATACTTCATGCATATGATTTGGCATCTGTCACCTGGCTGGAGGATTCTCAAGATATTTTGACTCTGTAGCATAAGAATGTTTGAAAACCTTAGATTGGTGAAAGTTTATTCTGCTGACATGATACGAAAGAAAAAGCTCTTATTCACGATGATTATCCCGTTTTAATATATGAACATGATCAAGATAATTTGGTGCTAGTTAGGCATATACCAGTTAACTTTTATTTCTAACTTGCAAGTTCTTATCTTAAGAGGACTTGACACTATTGTATTTTTATCACTGTATTTTCTCCAACTGGCCACAGAAAATTGGAAGTAGACTTGCAGTGGCTGGAACATACACAGTCTGTTTTGCACACTGATGCAGCATATGGATATTGTTGTATATGAATGAATCATGAAGAGTTTCTTTGTTTACTTTTATTTTTTAGACCTTCCCCTCCCCCTTTACCAATATATTCTATATAAAAAAGCTGACCAAAAAGGAATACATGACTTTTTTGTCCAAAGCTAACTAAAGTTGTATTCTCAGTATGTTAATTTTTAGCAAGGACAATTGTACTCCTAGTAAGGTCTTGTTTAAAGATCATAATATAGAAATTGTGGCATGAAAAACTAATCTAAATTTATGTGGTGTTAAAGATCTATCCTGTTTCATTTTCAATGTTCATAATACCTCTGCTATTAGCAGGGCAACAGGCAGGGCAACAGGTTATGATAAATAAATAATAAAAAATTATACCTTGTTCAGATGTAAATGCAGTACCAGATTCCAGTTTGTCTTGATTATTTTTAAGAAATATAATTTTTCCTACATAAAAGATCGCTTTGAACATAAATAAACACAAATAAATTCTCTGAAGCACATTATAGTGCTGTTTAAGCATTGGTAAGAGTTCCTACTAGGGAGGCTTCTGCCAATGTGTAATTAAAAAGTTTACCCGGGGATGAAAACGTTTTAAGATTATTCTGAGACATCCTTAGGCTAGGGTCACTTATAATAAATGTGTAAGTATATAACTAAAGTAAATTACCATTGGTTATGTCCAATGCGATATAACTTTTACTCTTTAATGGTCCTGATGTAACCTAGGTTATAAAGACCAAAATTATTATAAACTTTTGATGCAAAAAAACATTGGAATTTAATTTTCACTGAGTCATTACTAGGTGTAAAGATGGGTATAAAATTTTTATCACCTTATAATTTCAACAATTCTGCCCAATATAACAAATAAAAAATTATGTTACCTCAAATAATTTATGCTTTACATCTTTGGGTTTTTCAGCAATAACTGTAGGACTTCCTTTTGTATCATAGCTCAATACAGAATACTCCATTTCTGTGTTGGAAGGTTTCTGTTCATTTTGACTGGTACTTAGTCCACTGTACTCTTTTAATACCTTACATGCCTAATTCAAGAGAAGACAACTAAGAAAAGCAATACACATGGAGTATTTTTTTGCCTAAGTATATATAACTTGTTAAAACATTTAAATAATTATAATAGAATAACTATAACAGATATTTAGTTTTAAACTTTAGTCAATCTAGAGCCATTAAAAATAACTATAACTACCAAATAGAAAATCTTAAAGAAAATTGGATTCTTTAAATAGTGCTTGTAATTTGTTGATTTTTTGATTCAATATACAGGCCACAAAATTTAGAGGTAACAATCGTTCTGTTACATAACCTAGTACTGACCTTAAAATGGTGTGAATGTTTTTTCGTTAGCCAAGAGTATATTATTTCATGAATTTATTTTTATGATCAACTTGTCATGTCATATTTGCTTTAATAGCAATCAAGATCAATAGTGTGACATGGGCCATACCAACCTCTCCAATTCATAAATTTAGGTCTCTTAAAAATTTTAACTTGTCCCCAGCTCTTTAAGCTTTATTGGAGAAAAAAAATAGAGAAACAGTAGATGAGTTTGCCAAACTTTCACAAGTGTGTATAATGGGAGATATCAGCAGTAGGTCAGAAGATCAACAGGAACTTGGTGGCTAGGAAGTGAGACAACATTTGCGTAATAAAAGTCAGAAAGTTGTTAGAACACGTATTTATTTGCAGTCATAAAGAGTTGTTTTTATTATTTTCAATAATTATTACCCTATTAGTAGATCATTAATCAATCATTGCCCTAACAACAAAATGGGGGCAACAAAAAATTGTGCACTTTTACCCTAAGGTAAAATTTGGGTAAATGAAGCTCCATTTCTGTCAAATGACAAAATTTTGTGGCCTGAATATATATAGAAAGCTATATAATGTTTATGAAAAACATGAATTATTAATGAATGACACCATTGATGAGACATGAATACAAGTTTTAATATCATTTATACATCCATATAAAAGCTTTTTAGTTAAAATAATTTTCTGAGGAAACAAAACTAAATGTATATATGTTTTATGCTATAATGCAGTAGTTCTAAAACTTCAATTTTTTCATGTCTATTTTTGCTGCTATATGCATAGCTGATTCAGTCACACTTTATACCTGGACACACCTTCTTTTGACATGCACAGAAAACAGGAGTTGGTAAACAAGCATTTTTGTGCTGCAACATTGTAGACTTGTGGTGTAAAATGTCATAGTTGGAAAGTATTTTTTTTTTGAAATTGAAAAGTACTTTTTTTGGAATTATTTTAAAGTCATTATTGCAAATATAATTAATTTTTATACTATTTAAAATGGTAAGATATGACCATGCTGGCTTTGTGCTCATTGGTTGATGGTAATTCAGGGTTTGCTCCGAGAAATTATTAACTCTATTTTGAATAGGAGAAATCTGAAAAAAGCTCAAAAAAAGCTTAAAAGCTCAGAAATTTCTTTTTAACCCATTTAGTGTTTCTGATATAATAATATTATGTCAGTCCCGGACTTGCATATTTTGTTTCTGACGTAATATTACGCAAACCTAGTTACTTCACAAAATTTGAGACCTTTTGACTGCCGTAAAATTATTCTACATAAACTAGTCTTTCAAATACGCATGCGCAGAAATTGTTTTGCCGACGTAAACATCTTGATCTTGAAATAACTATAACCTAGTTATTTCAAGATCGGGAAAGATCCAAGAAGTTGTCAAGCAAGAAAAGGTTAACATCCAAAGAAGCTGCATGCTCTAGGGAGAAATTAGAGCAGTATCTTTTCGATTCTGACTTTGGATTATCTTCACTAAGTGAGGATTTATCTTCTGATAAAAGTAATGAGAATGAAATTTTTCTTAGAAACTGACAAGGAAGTAGCACTTAAGGGGGAAGTAGATGGTTAGATTCCAACGTCTGATACAGACTCTGCTCTCAATGAAAGCCTCCCAGATGCTGAATTACATGCCGACTGCTTATAAGAAAAAGGCAGGGGGCAAAAAAGAGGGACTGCTAATAAATATGCTAATGCTAAGTGACAAATTTAACCCTTGGCAGGCGGCATGCAGCTACTACAATTTATTGGTACACCAGGTGTTTCGCATGTTGTTCGGTGTATTGAACTGAATAATATTTTTGAACTAATGCTTATCAACTACATTACCAATTAAACAAATTTATATTTCAAGCAAATGATTGTAGGAAAAATTTTCAAACAACATTCCCGCATCGCGAAGCATCTGAGAGGTGGTAGCGGGAATTTATGTAATCCTAACAAGATTTGACTTAATATTGTGTCAATTTTATATTGTGGTATGATCTAAAAGCCAACTTCGCACTTATCTATATTATAATACCCGTTTACGTCTGTCTGTCACACAAAATCGTACTGCAAGTAGCAAGAGGTACGCAATGCAATATTTTTCCACAGCCACCGACTTACTATTCAAAAGATAAACTATTTGAAACTCCTGGTTACAAGAGAATTTTACCTCAAAACAAGTTGGTCTTGATTGAAAAGTATATACATTTTGTAGACATCGAAATGCTTGGCGAGGAATATAACCAGTCTGCAAAAACTGAGCCTATTCATATATATCTTGTCAACAGATGGCAAGCTCTTCTAACACTTGAACGTGACACTTCTGTTGATGAAGCTTTGCTTCTTTGGAAGGGCAGGTTGAGTTGGAAACAATTCATAAGAACAAAGCAAGCAGGGTTTGGAATCAAAAGTTTTGGGCTGGTGGAAGCCTGTTCCTGTTAGCTTTGGAACTCAATTCTATACACCGGAGAGGATACCTTGCTTGAAAATAATCATTTTAGTTACCAAGCAACAAATATTGTAATCACTCTAACAAAAGATATTCTAGATGAGGGGAGATGTTTGTATGTAGATAATTGGTACTCTTCGTTGGAGGTTTTAGATACCCTTTGACAGCGGGGAAATGATGTAATTGGCACCGTACAAAAGATTAAAAAGGTTTACCAAAGCATATAATGAATACGAAACTCAAAGCCGGAAAAAGGAGTGTTTCATATTCACCTACTTATGGTGCATGTGTCTTCAGTGGAAAGATAAACGAGAATGCTTACTTCGTGTATACCCGATGATGAAGTTATTGTGATATGACGAGGTAAAGATAAGCTACAACAATGCAATGGGCGGAGTCAATCGATCAGATCAGATGATGAGCTCCTATCCAGTAGATAGAAAAAGATTGAAGAAATTGTCTAAGAAGACGTGGTTACATCTGCTGAACACATCAATAGTCACATGTTGCATAACAAACTTGATGCTGATCTTTCACTTTCGCACCAAGCTAAATGATTGAAAAATATGGATATGACACTGAAGTGTTTACCCGCTGTGGCAGACCAAGTTTATCTGACAACCCGTTTCGATTAGTTGAATGGTATTTTGCGTTGTATCTCCCCGCCAGAGAAAAAGACCAATGCCACTTGGAGATGTATAGTGTGTACGAAGCGTGGTGTATGGAAAGAAAGCCGCCATGAATGCTTGCGTTGTGATGTTGGTCTCTGTGCAGCACCATGTTTCGAAAGATACCATCAATTAAAAAAATACTGACTTTCTTAGCACTGACACTGTTTTTCTTTTATTTGGGACATTATTTTATGTTTACGTACAATGATATGTTATAATACGTACAATTGTATAATAAAGGTTGTGCCTTAAAATTTATAATACTTATCTTTTACAGTTGCAGATACTATCTACTCTTTTACATAAATTTTGACATAATACATCCGAATTTGCAAAGAATTCTCTAAAATTTAGCCAAAACAGTGAAAAATGTGGCTTTGGAGGATGACTTTTAATTGAGGGGGCTACTATTTTGTACTCAAAATATGTAAAATTGATTAAGGTGTATTCATGATACCTTGCAATAGTATATTTGTTATCATATTATCACTATTTCCTGAGTTTCAGAGATTTAAGGTGGCAGTAACCCTTTTAAAAGTAGGAATTTTTTTTTACATAATTAGTTACGAAAGATTATTTTTAGACTATATATCTATATTTTTTCTGTTATAACACACTTGTCACGATTTTATGGCTAAAACACTCTATCTTTCACGAAAAATATTCAGCCTCCATAATTCCTCTTTAAAATAAAAGTCATGAATAATAAATTAGTTCAGCCGAATATAGTTTAAGTCTACGCGCTTGCAAAATTGTACAGAAAGAAATGGCGTCATTATTAAAGAGAAACGTTAACAACAACAAAGATGGCCCATTATACAGAAATTTATGATCTTCATTATGCTACGCTGCATGAGCTTTATTTTCGATAGCATTTTCGTTTTATTTCAGACATGCTTGGTGAACCATGCAGCCGTGATAAGATGTGCAGAAATCTTTTCATTCAGAATATTTTTCTTTTAACAGCGTTCAATGCAGCAGGGGATGCTAACAAAGAATCTTTTGAAACAAACAAAAGGCTATTGTTAAAAAAATAAGAATGAACTAAAAAAAATCCGCACACCATTTTTACAGGGTTAACCAAAGGTTCATTTAAAAACAGAAGCTGATGAAAAATAACGAGATTTAAAAAGTTGGAGCTCATAGAAGCCGATTTTTTGTGGTTTATGATACATTTTTAAATAGAAATTTCTGCTGACTCTGCAATTATAGTGTTAAGTTAAAATCATTTTATTATGTATTAAAGATACTGTCCGATTAAAAATCAACTAAAATTTTGACAAAAAATTCTTATTTGGAACTAATTTTTATAAAATAATTAAATAATTATTTGTTTTCTTTCCTAACACCAACTGAACAATATCTCATTCTTGTTTACAAAAAAAGCATGCGGTCTTTCGCTTCGAGTGTTTATATGGATGGCGGATGATAGGCATTAAAGCGAGGCTGAAATAATATGTCGCGTGTGACGTATTTACCTGGAGCGCGCCGAACTGACCAAAATAGATAAAACGTGGGCCAGGGCTGATATTTTATTATATGTTTAAAAATTTTGGTAATTTTACCCCCTGAATTGGGAAAGACCGCTTTTTATGAATTATTCATATGGAATTAAAAAATCGAAGGCGAGAGATGTGTCTAGACCTTAAGGTAAACACACACTGTGCTAATTCTGTACGAACCTAAGTAAGAAGCTTTCGCTAATAAAACTTGAAGTTCAATATGACTTTAGCCTTAGGGTTGCATAGTTGTTTCAGCTACTCTAAAGACAACCAATCAATAATTAAAAATTAGTTTCCTCTTCACTAGATGTCCCGCCACAGAGAGATTAGACTCAGATCGCACATTCAGTAAGGTTGAGAGGCAGAATAATGTCGTGGTGCGCTGTTGTGAATTGCACTAACAACAGTCGAAAAAAACAGGATAAAATTTTTTTTTCGCTTCTCAAGGATCCAAAAAAAAATCTTCCGTATAAGGAAAAACCAAAAGTCAGAGAATCCATTTTGTAGCGTGCGATGGCAGCCCTCGAAATAATTTTTGGACAGTCGTCAGACAAAACGTCCGATAGATTTCCGTATTGGTCGGACACTTTTAGATCTCAGAAATTATTGAATAGTCCTGGTCCTTTTAATCCACGAGCAAGCCTATTCATAGCCAACCTGACCATCCTAGCTAATTCACCGACTCCTGACTTAGTTAAAAAAACTACGTAGACATAAATCTCTTTTGCCTGGCCCCTTCGTCGTTGGTAACCAGGTCTTACACAAGAAATCCACCCATGCGGTTCTTAACTAATGCGGAGGTGAACGCCGACGGAGCACGGATGAAGCAGGTCTGCAAAACTGCACTTACAGGCGGAATAGACATTTTATCATGGATTTAATTGTAGATAATTTCTTCATTTGACAAAATAATTGGAAACCATAGCAGGTCCGAATTTAATGGATTTTTTCTTTATGCCTGTAAAACCGAAACCCACGGGCGGTATAAATTTTTTTCTGTAAAAATTTTGTTAAAGTGTAGCTGAACTTTTTGAATGAATTTTGAAGTTTTATTTAAGCCATGTGGATAAAGGTTTTTTTTAATTTGAAAACAAAGCATATTTTTGCCTATTTGCTTGTGAAAAATAAACAATAAATATAAAAATGACAGTATAGTCATGCATACTATTTCGGACATGTAGAAAAGGAAGTTAAGATTGAGAGAGTCGCTATACCAGTAGACGCTCGATCATCGTGTTTGGGGTTCACGATTGAAAACGTCCCCCACTTTTCTACCGCAAAATGAATGCGCAACAAAAATAACCTCGGAGCTCGTATCGCAGGCGTAACATTCTTTGCACGTGCGTTTTACATCGCACGCATTACTTGATTTACACGTGCGAATCATCGCACACCTACTCAAATATTCCTGAAAAAGACTGAGAGCCTGTCTCGTGACAGCAAAAACATTCTACACTTCAGAGGGCATCCTCTCACATTTAGGAGTAGGAGCAACAAGGTTTCCAATGTTATGTTCGTCTACGTCTTGAAAAGTCGGAACTAGCTCATCATTCGCTGTTCTTTCCGGCTCGAATTGAAATCCTAGAACCTGCGAATTATTTTTCATTCATTGCTATCTTCATGAAGAACTTTTTTAAACAAAGGAAAAAAATTATAAATAAACATGTAGTCGTTCGATGCGCAAGTCGGGGGGGTTCGCCTAATAAAAAGCCAGGTAACTACGTCACAAGCAAAAATGTGCTGAATAATGAATTGACCCAGTCCTTTTGCCGCGTTCGAAAGTTCGTGAAGATGGTAGGCTAGTGCAGCAAGATCAAAACAAACAAACGATGGTGCTAAGTATTGGATAAATCTTTGTTGTTTAAGAGTGCAATCTTCGTTATTTTTGATACTTAATAAAACAAAAGAAAAGATATTGTTTTTTAATCGGACAGTACCTTTAAGGCCTATATTTTTAGGAAATAGTAAAAAAAATGGTATAAATAAAACACTAAGTAAATAATTCAGTTATTTAGACAGCTAAAAAGGGTTACTGCCACCTTAAGTCGCCATTGTCAAAAATATGCTTTTTCGCCAAAATAACCCGAAAAAGTATGGAATGTTTTTTAAAAGGTAATGCTTAAGGGGTTAAGAATATTTTTGTTTTCAGAATATTTGATAAAAAAGACCTCACAGAATAACTATTTAAGAAAATAATTTTTTAAGGAAAACAAGGCTAATAGTCACAATGGCAATTCAGTGCCTTGCATGAAGATTTTTTTTTTGTATACAATCCATTTTATTACCAATAAATGTTCTTATACTATGATATTCTACACTTGTCTAGAGAACCACTATTCCATTTACAGATTTACATATCTTTATTACTACAACCGATAGTTTTAACACAAAAAATTACCACAAGAACTTACCTTTTGCTCTAACCGTAACATACCAGATTTGCATTCACTCAACATTTTGAAAACTGATTCCAAATCTTTACTATTATTATCCTAAAATAAAATAAATATATTATAAAAACCTAATAGTTAAATTCCAACTATTTTATTAATTAATTTTTTATATATTTTTTTATTTTAAGTAAATGCTTCTTTCATATCAACACAGAAAAAAAAATTTTAATTTTAAAAAAATATGTTAAGTAAAAACCCTCTATGTTTAAACGATACAGGGGAAAAATTTACTTGTAGATTACACACTATAGTCCCTAAACATTGCTTTAACTTACCAGTGGTCACTTAAATTATATGATTTACTGTCAATATTTCATTTAATATATTAAAATTAAATAATAATTTGGTTCTAAGTCAGAAAAAGAGACCTTTTCATTAATGAGTATAAATGATTATCTTAGTGAACATGAAAAGAGTTTAAAAAAATGTCAAAATCAATAAAGACGCAGTCCAAACATAAATTTGCATTTAGTATGGTTTATACTTAAATTTGCAACTTTATTACATGTACTAAGTTATTATATATGTAATTATCACCTACTTGATTAATGTGTTCATATTGCTCCAACTAAAACAAAGTAAAAACGTATGATAACATAAAAAAAACTCTTCCAATATACTTAAAAAAAGTGGGAAGCAAAAATATATAGACCACATTAGAAAAGACTTCAACTACATTCACGAGAGTATAACTTTATTCGTACACAACTCACCGCCTGGACATTGCTTCCAACATCGAACAGCTCATGGATATGTCCCAGTCGTGTCAAGAACTTTTGAAGAGAACTAATTAGCAAAAGACTTCTATATAGCAGTGCCTGCAGGCAATATATCTTTAACTACTTTCTAAGTGATGAAACATTGAAGCATTGTCTTGACACTAACCAATCCCAGGTTAAATAATAATTTGACGATAGGAATTAGAATGACATCACACATATCAAAAATAGGTCTAATGCTATAGCCTTGATTTTGGTAGAATTGTAAAAAATATATATTTTTATAACCAATACAACATCTTATAACATTCTAACATTAATCTCAGCCAAATAAAAGCAATATCCAGCAAATGAAGCTTATTGCATTTTCACTACTTTTGGCAGCCTTGCTTTAGTGCGAATGGAATTAAAGTTAGTTAAAATTATGATTTTCAGGATCAAAACATATATGCCCAAAATCAGGCTTCTTCATCAAAAGAGCCTCTTAAAAAATGCTGTTATTTTTTTATTTTTTTAAAAAAAACCTTCACTAATAAAAAAAAATCATGAAGAATTCACTTACAGTTGTAAATCTCCTGCAGCTTCCACAAGCAATTTTTGCAGCATGGGAGGTTTGTTTGAGCCTGACTGAACACGTTGAAAGTCTTTATTTATTCCTTTTGTAACATACTCCTGCAAACTCTCCTTTAAAACTGTGTCTAATCTTAATAAAAAATACACGATTTAAACAAATAAAAAAACTAAATAAACCAAATAACAATAACTAGAAACAAGCAGGTAAACTGAATTTTTAATTAACACATCAAAAATTGCAAAGCAATCCCATAAAAACAAAAACGTAAAATAGAAAACTTCTTTACTTCAATCCTTTTATAATGTCCAGCTGTTGTTGGAAAAACAAAGTTATAGAATCAGCTTCATCATCACTCTCACTGAAATCTAAATAGATCAACCTCCAAAAGTTATTCATAGTAAAGCAAAAGAAGGTATAAAGAATTTATTGAGGAAAAATGGGAGAAGCTAATTTTTAGAAAACTGCAAAGCTTAAAAACTTATAAAATGCCTTTCTTTGTACATAATTTTTCCAAAGTTGATTGGTTATCAAAAACTTTTATTTTTAATTTTTAAGTTTTAATAAGTCTAAATTCTCTTTTTACTATACTCGCAGTACAAAATGTCCATTTTTGTCTGTAAAAGGAAATGTACACATCTTTTTTTCTTTATTTTGCTTTTTATAGCACACCTTCATTTATGAGTCTAAAAATCATTATTATGACCAAAAATATTTACATTATGTGATATGAACAACTTCCTTTTAAAATAAAATATTTGTCTTAAAATCTGTAAAAAAAGTCTGCAAATTTGTAATTTAAGACTGATCAGGAACCTTTTCATTTTATTTTAATTTATTTACCTGCGTTAGCGTAAACCTTCTAATGAAATAAATATATGATATTGTTAGGGACAGTTTGCACTTTTCTGATCTATTTTTATAATACAGTTTAAAGCTTAAGGGCTTGTTACACGTATTAAAATTTGCAATAGCAAATAACATACAAGTGCTTGTGCAAGTACTTGTACAATACAATATGATGTGTAACAGCTGCTATAGACATTTGACATTTGCTATAGCAAAGAAACAATAGGATACAATCAAGTTAGAAATGTCAATCGATCAATGATTTTTGGCTTTTGATTTCATTGTTGTTTTTATTATAATTGAGCCAATAGGATATCGAATTGATGAAAATAAAAAAGTGTAGCGTGAATAGTTTTGTGGCGTGTATGAAAAATATTTCGTTGAAGATGGACGCAATAAATAAAAAAAGAAAGTTGGACACCCATTATGGTGGGACAACTAATAGCAGAGTGGCACAAGTGCCTTCTCAGTTTAAACCACGGAGAGTATCATAATGCGAGAAGAAGGAATATAGCGTTGGAGTTGATTTCAAACGAATTGGTAATGCCAGTCAAAGTCATACAAAAGAAAATGGTCTGTTTGAGATTGGATTACGGTCAAATAAAACATAAAGTCCGAGCTTCAAAGAAAAGTGGAACAGGTTCGGATGAGGTTTGTACTCTCCAATGGCCTTTTTATGGGGATATGGATAGCTTCTTATCTCAAAGATCCGAATGGTGATGATGAAACTCCTACACCGGCGCTCAACCATAAATAAAAAAGTCATCTAGTGTCAAAAAGATCAAGTTGTATCTGTTGTAAATAAAGTTATAGTAAAAGCGTTAGAGTGATTAGCAGTAGCAAACCTATACCTGAGTCCTAATGAAAGCGAAACGCAAGAACAATTGTTTGGTAGAAAAATTTCGAAGAAATAGCTTGCTATAAAAAATGTACACCAAAGAAAAGTGTAAACTTCAAATAAAATAAGCGCGCAAAAACTCACACTTAACTCACACTCACACTTAACTCACACACACACTAATCGACAAAACTTGTGCAAGTATAAAAACTTGCACAACTGCTTGTACAAGTACTTGCAGAAGTACTTGTATGTTATTTGCTATTGCAAAGTTTGCTACATGTAACGGACCATTTAGCCTAACATAAAGTAAATAATGTTTATACATAGCTGACACTGTAAAACAGTTCACTCACATTTGCAAATTTTTTTCCCTCAAATAATTATTTTTCACCACAATTATGTCCCTCAAATAATTATTTTTCACCACAATTATGACGAGTTTTATTTTAACTTTTTCAAAGCAAGGGCTTAAATAAGGGCTACTAACTCCTAAATAGAAGTTTCATCAAGGTAGTTTAAGGTAGTATTGAAATCTTATTCCTTAACAGCTTGCATAAAATGGGCTATAAGTCCCATATTTTGCAGTGAATATTATTAGGTCCGCTAATAAATTGGGAAATTTGGTATCAATTTCAATTAAGAAATAGCAGTTTAAGAGACATTTAACATACATTTAAGAGATTGTGGATTACACCCTGCAAAGTAACGAAATCTAAATAATTTTACTGAAATTTTGAGGGTCTATTTAGTAAAATTTAATAACTTGTATGGAAAATACACAAATTTTCCCTTCTTACAATAGAAAAACACATGAAGTGCTTATAGTTATTATCATGTTCACGAAAGTTTGAAACAATGGTATACAACATCTTAAATTTATATTTGCATTTAAATCTCAAGGCAAAGTTTAACTTTATTCAAGTAAGAGTTTACAAAACTCTTACTTCATACAAGTAACATACGCATATAGTGTTAAGTTTATTTTTTCTTCTTGTTTTTTTGTATAAAGTTGAACTGTAGATTTTTTATACTTATATTTTTATCATCATTTTGATCAAAGGTTGTCCACTTATGAATGCTATTGTGCAATTCTCATACCAGTGGATAGTAACCAGGGAAAAATACATCATCAACCAACCCAAGTAGCTTTCCTATAGCTTTATCTTAAATTTTAAAAATTACATACCAGAATCTACATCATCATCATTACCAGAAAAACTATCACGTGATATTGGCTCTGTTAACACATACGGCAATCCACGATCGGGATATTGATAGTAGCTAACAAGTTTATCAAGTGTATTAAAATAAAACTGTTCAACACCTTTTGCTGCCTGAAAAAAGAATTGAACTGACCTTTTGAGAAACAGTTTTTTCCTTTACAAAGATTTTTATATCAGAATCAGAGATTGTACCGATTGAATTCTTGTGCTCTTTTTGTTTCCTCAAAAAATTATTTCTTAATTTATTCGGTTTTATTTTTGGTTTTAATGCAAGTTGACTTAAGTTAGTGATGAATAAGATATGCAAGAACAGATAACAAAATCTTTTCATGTGACATTATTTCGGACAAATTGTTTCATGTCGCGTTATATTTAAATTTGTCTTTAAATACTTTGTTATTCTCCAAATCATTTAATTAACGCTTAACATCAAACTTACAGCTAAAAACATTCCTTTATCACTTCTTTTGATTTTATAGTGATGAGCACAACTGTCCCAACTATAAAGAATCGAAGAAATAATTTTAATTCATCTAAAAGACTGTAAATAAGAATTAAATCTCAACTACAGGAGATAATTTCTCTAGGGTGAAAAAGTGACAATTCACAAACATCCAAATTTACTGATGAAAAACTAGAGGTCTTTTTTAATCGTCCTGAAATAAATTATAAAACTAAACAACAACAAAGGTTTTAATACAAAATTGCACAAAGATCAAACATACCAAATTGACAATACTTGATCGGATACTGTGGATTCACTATTACGTATCAAAAATGAACCATCTTTTTTATGCTGTAAAATCTTTTCACATTCCAAACGGCTCATAAAGGGGTGATACCAAGTCATTTTTTCCATCTTAATAAAAGAAATCTCCAATTCTGTTTATTACCACTGCATATTAACCTTTAAATCATCAATAATAAGCAGATAATACATTCCCTCTCATTAAATATCTAGTTCAAGTTATATGTATTAATACAACAAGGGCAAAAAACTATTGCAAAATATTATTAAAACAATAAAAAATCTCCTCTTTAAATTTTTGACTTCACTGTAAGAATATAAATGATTATCAAATTTTATTTTTTTATCAAATAACTCTGGTTATTCATTTCTACATTTGTTTAGGATATAAAAAATGCAGAAAATAATATAAGAGTCTTCAGGATCTCCATGTACACGTTTTACACATTTTCACAAGCATACTGCTGGTGAAAATGACTCCTCTTTAAAATCCTCTCACTTAAAATCGTGTAACCACTCTTTGGGCTTTAAGTTTACACTGTGAAAATTGTATAATTTTAAATGGGTTAAAGTTAAAATAAAAAAATGTGAGCAACTTTTCTTGCCCAAAATACACTATGACATCTAGAATAGCATGTGCAACAAAATCACCACAATGATTTTCGTCTCATTTTTAAAACCAAAAAATTTACACAAAAACATGATGCTTCATTTTACCAGACAGAGTGAAATACAACAGCTCGAAAGAACTTTGTGGAAAAAATAATTATTCATTTTTCTAGTAACTGAAATCTTATAGTATTTGTTACTTTTTTAAGATAAGATATATTTATTTATATAAAGTCAAGTTCTATACATGTGGCAGAAATAAAATAAGAGGTTAATACGGATTTCGAAAGAGAAGTTGTTTAGCCTTTATTTGTGGCTAATAAAATTGACGATTAATAAAAAATAAGTAAAAAATTCTTAACTTAAAAAAAAAATTATATCATATGCACAAAAGCAACATTTGCAGAGAAGATTTGGAATGGCTCTCAATTTTGTTGAGAAAGAAGTTAACCCCCACTCTCTGGCAATGAAATAGGAGAGGCATCCCATAAATCAGCACCAATATAAGAAGCCGTTTGAAAATCATGTTGAGTTGTATTGGCACGATTTCTAAAATTATTACAACACATTCTACTTCTATATGGAATATTCTTTTTAAATCGAAAAACATCTTTATGTAAGAAGATGTATCTTAATTGAAAAGTGAATACTCAGAAAAATTTTTTAAAACATGTCTGTACAGGAGGCCTTTTTGATATTTATTATGTTTGTGTTTAATAATAAAAATCAAATGAAAAAAGGAACAAAATAGCAGTTTTGAAAAACTGATAATTATTGTGCCATACCCTATCTTGCTTAGGAAAGAAAGGTATATATAATCAACTCTTTTCACTGATTTTTGCCTAAACCAGGAACATATCACTTTGGCAAAGGTTACAAACCATGATGATCAAAGCACAAAAATAAAAACAATAATTAAAGCACATATTTTGCCTCTCAATACTGTTGATTAGTATGACTTTTTAGCGCATCATAGGTAATAAAGCCAGGAGAACAATAAGAATTATTTATAATAAAAACAAGACAATCTTTGGGAAAATAATTATTTGAGGAAAAAATGCAGATCTAACATTCTCCAAATATTGCTAATATGGATGACTTAATGTATGTCTGTGGTATTTCAAAATGATCACAAAGTTGACTGGTTTTTGAAATATTATGTCATATTTGTCACTTTTTTGATGTACTAGATTGCATTGTAAACTAAGAGGCCCAATATGTCAGAAAAGAGTTGTTGATGTCAGTTATTTTTGCTGTGTGGATTAGTAGTAAATACACAAAAGAGGAATGTTTTTTGTATTAACACAACTGACGGAGCTTTTTTATTGTTCTTCATTAAATTAATTCTAATTTAATGTTCTAAACTAATTTTTAGTTCTAAATTAATTTTCGACTACATAAATTAATGATTTAATTAATGCCATATAATTTTTTACTGAATTTATTATTTTAAATTGGGATCCCAGCAAAGTATTTGTGGAATTTATCTAGATATCATATTTATATAAAGATGCTCATAAATGCTCATTTAATTTTAGAACTTTAAGAAAGAGCACTCATTATGGAAATGCAGTTATTAAAAATAATACCAAAATCACTTTTTTGCAAATTAAAGAAAAAAATAAACAATTCAGTTTAAAAAATACTCTTTTTCAATTTTGATTTACTTCAGGCATATTATTTTTAACTATCTTTTCATATTCATAAGGCTGAGCAATATATTTATCAACCACAAAAAATAAATGAAATCAATTATATAATCAAGATGTTAAAGAATTCACTTTTCAGATTCTTTTCAGGGAATAAAAAGCAATGTATTTTTTAATAATTAATAGTACTGTATTTTCCGATATATAACCCGCACATCGTATAACCCGCAGTTCAGCTTTTTTAGGGAGTTATAAACTAGATGCTATCAGATAGCCTGCACCTTCGTATAACCCGAATAAAATTCCAATCAATGTGTTTTACTTACCCGCACCTTTGTATAACCCGCATCGTGTTAAGAAAAAATTTCAGTGTATTTTTACTTACCCTAATCATTTTATAAACATGTGCGCATACTCTGTGTCATTTTTTTTCATGCTGGAGACAAGTGGGGGACGTTTAAACTCGTCAACCCCAAACACAAGAACCAAATGTCTGAACCAGCGACTCTCTCAGTCTTAACTTCCAGCATTTTTAAAGATTAACTCATAATATTCTCGAATGCGAATAATACAAAATTTATGCGTCCAACATTCTTCAAGAAGATATCAAAGATGCAATAAGTAAATTGTTCTTAAACTCAGCTCCAAATCCAGATGGTTTTCCAGGACTGCTTCTCCTTAATTGCAAAGAACAATTATCAAACCCGCAAAGAATGTAAAAATGTAGACGTAACTTATCTTGACCTTGCAAAGGCATTCGACAAAAGTTTAAAAACTAGGCATACAAGGATAAATTCTAGATTGGATAACAGCATTCAGGAAAAAACGGTCTCAAATGGTCTATGCAAATGGCAGCATCTCTTCACCAGTGCATGTTCTCTTTATCACTCTCGTATGATATCGATAAAAGCATTCGTCAAAGCACACTCCTCTAAGTTTTGCGGACAACACACACTTGCATCAACACATACTCACCCCTAACGATTCAGAGAATCTTAAAATGTCACTGAACCACATTTATGCCTGGGCAAATCACAACAATATGTTTTTTAATGAAACAAAATTTGAATTATTACAATACGGTAAAAACCATGAACTGAAGCAATCTACCTAGAAGTCACCATCCGGAGAAACCATAACAACCAAGAATTAAGTTAAGGACTCAGGAGTAATTCTGAGCACTGTACCTTCATGATTTATATCAACAATGAAAAAGGAAAATGATTGTCAAGCTGGATCCTTCCAGTGTTTCAATCAAGAAAACCAGTTGTTATGCTTATACTATGGAGATCACTAGTTGTACCTCATCTAGAATATTGCTCACAGTTATGGTCACCTTCTTCGAAGTACTCGAATTAGTACAATCAAGTTTGTTGCGAAAAATCTATGATTCTTCTTCTCTTCTTCCTTCACTACTCCCTTCTGCACTTATCTTTTCGTTATCCTTTAACTCTCTTCCCAGAAAGCTAAGAGATTTAACTCGATTGGACGCATAGTAGGGAAGTTTAAAACCTATCTTGACAATTTTCTTCAGACTGTACCTGATGAGCCCCAGGTCTTATATATGCAACAGAATCAAGACCTGAACAACAATCTCCTGACAGTCCTTAAGAATGCTACATCTATTCCACTACCCTTTGCAGGTATTGGAACAGTACAAGAAGACACCGTTGAGGTGAACGCCGGTTGAGCACAACAGACGTGAGTGACCCTAACTAACGGAGGCTAACTGGAAACTGATAATTTACTTAACCTAAATACTAAACATGGTAAAATAAAATTCCCAATTATTTGTGTTTAAAGTTTGTTTACTATAGCCGTAGCAGTTTGTTTAATAATTATTATGAGTGAGAGCACAGGGGTTAACAATATTGTTATAACACTGTTAAGGTGAATTAAAGAGAAAGTAAACAATCAAGGCTCTAACCATAAAAATAAAAATAAATCATAAATTTTTTGTGAAACTTTATGTGCATTTAGACATGTTCTATTAAATACTTATTTTCAGGCTCAAATAAGATTACAAGAATTTTAAGCATATGTGAAGGGTATTGTATTTATTTCCTGTGAGATAACTGTATATTTTACATTAAATAAATACCTACGGGAAGATCATCAGATAGTATAAATACTAATGCAGGTGATGGCCACCTATATAAGATCAAACGATTATTATAAATTAGCAGGTATGAGACTACAAAAAAAATTTTAGTAGTATTGCTCAGCCTTAGTGAATCTCTCTTTCCTATGCCATAGGTATTTTAATGCACTTTACCTAGTTTGCCAAAAAGGTAACTCTGTTGGGTCTAGAAGCAATGATGTAATTCCCTTTTAGCCTATAGGCTAAAAGGGAATTACAGCATTTCTTACCTAGGCCTAGGTAAGAAATTATTACAGCCAGCCAGATATGCAAGATTTAAACCCGTCGTGTGGTCCAGCAGTTTCTTCTTTCATTCTTAGGACTGCTGGGCAAAAAAAGTTGGCGCCATGCATGCCTGAGTTTGTATGGTAAGCCAGTGCCTGTGACGAATAGGAGAGTAAAAAACGTTTCTTCTATAAAAATTCAACGGGACTCTTTTATATACAATACAGAAATTACTCTTCACTTTAACAGTAGGCTTTAAGTAAACGTTGCAAAGGTTGATTTGTTAGCTAGACAAAGAGTAAAGTGAAAGTAATGCTAGGTAGCGAGCTAACTTTGATTGAGTTTTAGTTAAAAAGTGAGCTGAAAAATGTAAGCGCATGATCGCTGAAACGAAACGAATGTTTGTTTCACCTCGATAACCCCCCATCGCATTTTAAATTTAACTGAGAAAAGAAGCCAAAAATCAAAATGTCGGGTGTAAAGCTGCGTGAGAAGTTCGCGATTGTCCACGGTAATAAAACCTTTTTTCTTTTATGTTTATTTTTTAGTATTCTTTAGTGTTTTGACATTTTTCTCCTGAACTTAACACTTCTTTGCTTGTTGTCAAAGTTTTTCTTTTGAAACCATAACTTCTTTCTTCTCTTCTTTATTTGCATATTTTAGAAGAGATAGCTAGATGTGCATATTTTACTTGGCTAGCCTCACAAACATACAGGGATACACCCTGTCTATTATTTCCAGGAGGGGCCATGGCTTAGATGGGGGAGTTCTAGAGTGTTTAATGCTAATTTTAAGCTACGCAGACCCAATTAGGTTCTGAGCTCTACCCAATTGAGGGTCTGAGCTCTACCAGCCAATTCCAGTGTTATTGGTATCACTGAGACCAAATTCCAGACTAAAATCCCACCTATTAACTGCGATCTATCGGGTTATTCCTTCACGCACACACCTACTGAAGGTGAAAAGGGTGGTGCTCTTTTGTACATCCCTAATCACTTGCAATTTATTGAACGTCCCGACCTGGATACTCTTGCATATAAAAGCAAGGAGCTTGAATCTAAATTCATTGAAATTATACGGGCCAAAGATAGAAACATGATTGTTGGATGCATCTACAGACATCCCTCGATGAAGTGTCCGATTACATCGATATTACTTCGCAATTTAACTTACTCCCGCATATAATTCTTCCCACAAGAGTTACTGAAGTTTCTAGCACGATTATTGATAATATTTATTTTAGTTCAGCCAAGTGGGACACTGTGTCTGGTAATATTATAAGTTCAATATCTGACCATTTCCCTCAGTTCTTAGTCTTAAAAAACTTGTCTGCAATCAATCCTTTGCACACCTCTGATGATATATTTGTTCATGATTGGAAGAAATTTCATCACAATGACTTTCTCACCGAACTTCACAATAAAAATTGGGATGATATCCTACAATTGAATGTAGATGATCCCAACTTATCGTTTAACAATTTTTACAATTGTATCAACAGTCTATTGGTCAATCATGCTCCTCTAAAAAAAACATGCAACAAAAAAAGAAAAAAAAAATCCAATCCTTGGATTACTAATGGTATCCTTACCTCAATAATCAAAAGAGACCATCTGCATAAATGCTTTTTAAGAGAGAAAGATCCACTTTTAAAGTCTTCCTTGCTAGAGAGTTTTAAAAAGTACCGCAACAAAATTGTATCTCTATGTAGAATGAGTAAGAGTAATTTCCTCAATAAATATTTCAGCAATAACCAAAAAAATATTGGCAATATTTGGAAAGGGGTTAAAAATATTATTTCTGTTCGTTCTTCTGTTTCTGCTTCTCCCACCTGTATGAACATTAATAACTCTGTTGTAACTGATCCAGTGACAATTGCTAATTCTTTTAATGATTACTTTGCTTCAATTGCAGATAACATCAGAATGAATATCCCGTTCACTCGAAAACATTTCTCCTCTTTTCTAAAAAATTCTACTTCTAATTCGATGTTTCTTTCACCAACTGATGATTTAGAAGTTCTGCATTGCATTTCTTCCCTTGACCCTGGTAAATCTTCTGGGCCATTCAGTATTCCTGCCCATATTTTAACTCTTGTTAAATCTGAATTATCTATACCACTTTCAAAACTTATTAATTTGTCTTTCACAACTGGTATTTTTCCTACAAACCTAAAAACTGCCAAGACCATCCCTATTTATAAAAAAGGGTCCAAATTAGAATTAACAAATTACCGACCTATATCCTTACTCTCAAATATTGATAAAATATATGAAAAAATCATATACAAACGAGTGTATGGTTTTCTCGAAGCAAACAACGCCCTCTACAAGCATCAATTTGGCTTTAGGAAAAATTACTCGACTTCTCAAACACTTCTGAACATCTCTCAAAAAATTATGGATGCTCTTGATAAAGGAAATTATGCATGTGGAGTGTTCATTGATCTTCAAAAGGCTTTTGATACGGTTGATCATGAAATTTTGCTTAAAAAGCTTTTTCACTATGGAATTCGTGGTACCCCACTCTCACTATTTAAGTCTTACTTAACAGGACGTCAACAGTTTGTATCCATCAATGGAAATATATCAACTAGTAATCTTATCAGGCATGGTGTCCCTCAGGGCTCTGTTTTAGGACCTCTTTTATTTTTAATTTATATTAACGACCTGCATTGTTCAATTAATTTTTCTTTGGTGCATCACTTTGCTGATGACACCAATCTCTTAAACTTCAGTAAATCTTTGAAACAACTGGCCAAACAAATGAATTTTGACCTCAAGCTTCTTTGCCATTGGCTCAATGCCAATAAAATTTCTCTTAATGCTAGTAAGACTGAGTACATTGTTTTTAAACATACACGGAAACCTCTTAATTACGATTTTAGGCTTTTTATCAATGGTAAAAGGCTTATACCTAGTAATTGTATTAAATATCTTGGTGTTCTATTAGATTCTGATTTAAGCTGGAAGTCTCAGATCAATGATACTGTTGCCAAGCTCAAGAGGGCCAATGGAGCTTTAGCTAAACTTCGTCACTTTGTGCCTTTAAATGTTTTTATTCTAGTTTACTATGCCATTTTTCATTCACACTTGCAATATTGTAATCAAATTTGGGGTCAGCCAAACAGTCTTGATGTTAATCGTATTACTGTTTTGCAAAATTTTGCTATTAGACTCATGTCTTTTGAATCTCGAAGAGCATCATCCAGTCACCTGTATGGTAATCTTGAGCTCCTCAAATTCTCTGATATTGTCAAATGTCACAATATTCTATTTTTACATAAACTATTTCATGAAAAATTGCCTGCTTCTATCCTTAATACATTTGCGGTTGACTTCACCCATGCTCAAGGCACTCGGGCAGAGAAAATTGGTTTGATCAATCTCCCTACCTTTAATACTATTTCTTTTGGTAAAAACTCAATTAGATTTAATGCCATTAATTCCTGGAATAAATTGCAGTCTTTAATGACTAGAAAATTTGTTTCCCTTGATTATTTTAATCTTAAAAGTGATCTGAAAAAGTACTTTGTTTCCTCTTACTAATCCTTCCTGAATTGTCAGACTTGGCCATTTTCCCGCATGGCTGTTTATCATTTGACCCACTTTTATGTGTGTGTTGTTTTGTGCGTCTCGTATCGTTTACTGTAATTGTCCAAGGGTGGCCATACCCTTTGCCTTAGCTTTATGCTATTAGGTATGGTCTCCCTTCAATAGCATTATATATTTTAATTTTGTTACCCTGACTAATTATGATATTTATTTTCTTTTTCTTTATATTTATTTTCTTTTAATTTTAATTGTATATATATAACTGCTATTGATAAATAAAAATATCTATCTATCTATCTAAGCCGAGCAAGCACTATTGCTATTTTAAACTGTAAAATTTTTCGAAATATGCTTATCCCTGTAAGTGTTGAAAAAGTTATTAGTTTACTAAAGCTAAATAAATCCAATGGAAACGCCTTGTGACTAGTAAAACAGGATCACCAGTTTTATTAAATCCTTATCCAAGTCTTTTTAACAAATTTGTATTTAGTGAAAAGGTCCAGCCTATTTTAAGATGCTGAAAACAGATGCTACAAAGTACCTTCCTGTCTCTTTTTTGCTAATTTCTATGAAAATTTTGAAAAGTTAGTGCACAAGCAAATTTTTCTTTTTACTTCTGAGCAAAGTTTCCTTAAGGTGGCAGTAACCCTTTTATGGCTATCCAAATATAAAGCTGACTTATTTACTCAGTGTCTTATTTCTCCATTTTTTTTACTTTTCTCTAAAAATATATATAGGCCTTAATACATAATAAAATGACCTTAACTTAACACCAAAATTGCCGACTCAGCAGAAATTTCTATTTAAAAATGTATTATAAGCAAGAAAAAAATCTGCTTCTACGAGCTCCAACTTTTTACAGTCCCGTTATTTTTCATCAGCTTCTGTTTTTAAATGAACCTTGGGCTAACCCATGAATAAACGGTGTGCAAAGTTTTTTTCTTCATTCATACTTTTTTAACAATAGCCTTTTGTTTTTTTCAAAAGATTCTTTTTTAGCATCCCCTGCTGCATCAAACGCTGTTAAAAAAATATTCTGAATAAAAAGATTTCTGCACACCGTATCATGGCTGCATGATTAACAACGCTAACAACGAACCAGCAGTATGGTTCCATTATTAGAGAAAAGACGAAGCAGACAACCTTTTGATATTGATATCTGAAAAGTTTTAATATAAAAAAGAAGGGTGAGTCTATCATCATCATCATCATTCTCAGCTTAACATCTGTTTTCCATGCTAGCATGGGTTGGACGGGGTATAGTAATGACCCTCTTCCAATCTGATCTCGACTGTGTTAGATCTAAACTCAACTTCCTCTGTATCAAGTCTGTCCTTATAACCTCCTGCCAAGTCTTTCTCGGTCTGCCTTTGGGCTTTGCCCCAGGAACTATCAAGTCTCTGCACTTTCTCACCCAATTTTCCTCCTCCATTCTTTCCAAGTGCCCCAGCCAATTTAATCCCCAGCCAATTCAAAGCATGTCTAAAATTTTTAAGGTAAAACAATAATGCTATCAAAAGTTAAAGCTTGTGCAGTGTAACATAATGAAGATTGTATTAAAATTCTACATAATGCATCATCTTTGCTGTTATTAATGTTTCTCTTTAATAATTACGTCATTTCTTTCTGTACAAATTGGCAAGGAGGTAGACTTAAGCTATATTCGGCAAAACTAATTAATTATTAATGAATTTTATTTTAAAGAGGAATTGTTGAGCCTTAATATTTTTGGTGATGATAATAGTATTTTAGCTATAAAATCGTGACAAATGTGTTGTAACAAAAAAATAAGGATATATAGTTTGAAAATAACCTTTCGTAACTAATTAACTAATTGTAACTAATTGTGTAAAAAAAAGAATTCCGATTTTTCAACTATCAAGTCTCTACACTTTTTTACCCAATTATCCTCCTCCGTTCTTTCCAAGTGCCCCAGTCAATTCAATCTCCCTATCTGGATAACATCTATAATTCTACTGATACTTAGCCTGCTTCTTAGCTCATCTGAACTCTTTCTGTCTCTCCGACTGGCATTACACATTCACCTAACCATTCTCATATCATTCCTTTCTAAACGGTCAAGATCTTCCTGCTTCACTGCCCATGTCTCACTACCGTACAACATTACACTTCCTACATAGGCCTCATATAACCTAACTTTTATCTCAATTGACAAGACTCTGCTAGTCAACAAAGGAAGTAACTCTCTGACCTTTTTCAAGCATATGAAAAAAAAAAGATTGTTTGCCTGCCAAACTCTTGTGCCTTGTGGTACATACTATGAAACATCTTACTCGTGCTTGGGATTGTTTCTTTATGGTCAAATAGTATTTATATTGCCCCAATTATACACAAATACAATTATAAAGCTCCATTAGCAGTAAAACAGATTGTCTCATATAAGCACTTACTTGCTAAATAAGAACAAAAGAAAGGTAAACTGTTTTGTTTTTATTATTAAGAACGAAATAAGAACAAATCACACTGAAAAATGCTCAAAAAATAAAACATTCGGAAAGTCCATAGCACAAATGGGTGGATTTAATGAATACTTACTTTGAAGTAGATTTTGTAAGATCTTCACGCATCCAACTTCATCATGTCAAATTATGTTCAGTTTCTAAACTGAACTAATTTGGTATCAGTGGCTCATCAGGAACAGTAGAAAGAAAGCAATCCAACTTCGACTTGAAACAGTCTAGGCTGCAAACAGACAGGTTGTGTATTGCCTTTGGTAGGCCATTAAACAATCATATAACTTAAACAGCTAAGCTAGCGCAACGAATCTTATAAAATGGCCCTTTTTTCACTACAGGAACAACACATTTTTGACCCAAACGATCATTAGTGTTCAATGTGATGCCTTTTTTCACCAAAGTTTGGTACTATGTTTTAATCACTTTTCAGATGTAAATTACCGTTACCATACCGTTTTCCTTCTCTCCAAAGAAAACAGAATTAATCTTTTTAGTATCCCAGAAAAACCATGAGTATTTTCATAGTAAAGGTTCTTTGCACCATTTCTTTGTCTTGTATTTGTCCTTTCATTAGTGGAGACCGTAACTGGGAACAATTGTCAAGTAATACATTAATTTTATGAACTATTACTTTGGGGACAAAAACAATCAGGCAGGAATTTCGCGTCAAAGACTTTTGCGAATTGTAATTTTTGGACAAATTTTGAGCAAAAAATAAAAAATCGCTTTATTTGAAAAGAAAAATATTTTGCGAATGGCAACAATTCTTTTTTTGTCTTATTAAGAGTAATCAAAAGTCAGAATCTGTTACTGCTTCAGGGAATTAGGATTTCTGAGAAATGTTTGTAGCAGGATAGAAGAATGATAACCGCCAATCGTTGTTTGTAGTTGATTAAAAAAGAAATAAATCACTGACTTACATAAGAATTCCCCATTTTGATACTTTTTGTGTTAAAAGAATTTTCACGTCTGTAAAAAATATATGTATAACTTTGTGTGAAAAAAGTTTAATGTTAGGTGGGGGGAGGGGGGAGGTTAAAACTTGAACCAAAAAATTAAGAATTAGGATGATAGTGATGCTACCGCTAGGTCATAGATCATCAATCTTTGTTGTGTTTGGCTTTGAAAAAACACTAGTGTACTTAAAAGGTAAAAAACACCTAGGCTAAAATAATGTTTCCATTGAAAAAGTAATTACAAATTAATCAATATAAATTTATCTAAAAGTCTTCTTCGATGTACATATACTTAACTTAGTTACATAAAAAACCCACAGCTAAAATAAAAGAGTAGAAGAAAAAATATATTTATTATTGCTCCACCAAGTAGACTTTCTGATCATTTGCTGTTGCCTGCTGGTTTGCTGCTGGTATTCTGGTTGTTTTGTGCAGACTGGTTGCCTGTTGCCACGTAAGGACGTGTGAAAACTTAAAAACTGAATATAATGTAACCGTACCTTTATTAGAAAAACCAGATCATACTCTTTAAATAATTTGCTCATCAAAAAACAAGGCTGTGTTGGTTTAAAAAAAACATAAATAACATTGCTCCTGATTACATGCATTCAAAATTCCTTCTGACAAAAACTGCCACAAAACTAAACTAGAGGAGCTTCAGAGGCTTACACTTCCCTTGGTCATCATAAAATTTCGCAAAAGAGCCTTCCTTCTAGAGCTGCAAAAGTGTGAAATAATCTTCCGGACCAAAACTTCAATCTCTAATATATATGAAAAATTTTAATGGAGATCACTTTTCAAATTTAATTTTTGAAGATTATAAAATATTTTACTGTTTAATTGAGGTGGGGCAGTCTAAGGTTATTATTTTCTGTTCCTTTTTTATTTCAATGACATCCTTGCAAAAGCGTCATTTTTTAATATAACGTAACTTATCATCACATTGACCCCTTAAATTAAATCTTGTGATGCAATCCCTATTTTTTCATATACAACCTCTAAAAAACTTAATCATGTGTGTGATTTCTTTGGGTTATATGTAACCCTCTAAAGAAAAAGTTTTTGTACAGTGTTGTCCCATTTAGTTCTCTTAGGCTAGGTACATCAACAAGGTAAAATATGTAATAACACAAAAGGAATATGTATTATTTGAAAAAATTGAACCACATAAAAACAGAAAGACTAAAAATTGCTTTTGGCTTTGTGGGTAAGGATTGGGTATACCGCCAAAATTACCAACAAAATACTGAGACAACAAAATTTTAAGAGCTAACTTCTAACTGTACATACAATGGAGATGAGCCCCCAAGTGTAAATATTTTTTTGGATCCCGAATGCAATGAATGAAAAAGATGTATGACAGCAATATAGAGGTTGTTAATATATCAATATATTTACTTGGTTATATTTCAATCAACTATCATTAAGAAAAGCCTGTTCCTATTATCATCTTTATGAAGTATGATTCTAAGGGGATACCTATTCTGCTTGGTGAATACATGTGTATAAGAAAATCCTATTAATCTAATTCAAATATGTATGCAAATTATTAGAGGCAAAGATTAATTCACTCAAAATTTTGCATTTTTACACTCTCCTCATATTTGGTAATAGGGTGCAAATGAACTATATTATGACATAAGGTATAGCATTATCTGAGTAAGGAGGCAAGTCATTTCCTGAATAAAATGCTTTGCGTCTACAAGGCATATCAGTAAGGAGTAACTACTTGTCTTTCTATTTTTTGTTTTTAGATTCAAAAAAGCATGAAATCATCATTGAGGTGCCACCTTCACATAAAGTTACACTAAAAGATTTTTCAGATGCAGTTGCTAGAAAATGTGGTGTTCCACAGCACAAACAGAAACTTATTTGCAAAGGTGAGTACAACAAGATTATTATAAATTTGCACAAATTACCACAGAGAAACTTACAATATGTGTGTTTTAAATTTGGTTGGAAAAAAGTAGTAGTTACAAAGAAAGGAGGTTGCAATCCAGGTAATTTGCGCCACAACGCATGTTCGCTTATGTGATGGTCAATATTTAGAATATGACAGCGGAATGTAAATAGGCAAGAAAGTGAACTGATGTCATTGGTAGCAGATTGTACTCTCAGCGGAAATGCCTTTTTTTTTCGAAAATGGTAAAGTGTACATAAGAAGTTAATGATAACACCTGAAGTAGTTTTCAATATTGATTCTGAAGGTGAAATATACCAATAGAAGTTTATAATTTGTTTATAATATATTAATAACTGTATATTACAAAATATATCGTAGTACCAATATAATTTCTTAAAATATGTTCAAATTATGGTTATAAATAAATCATTGAATATAATTAGGAAGGGTATCTTAATAGATCACACATCATGTAATCATATTATCAGCAAGTGCAAATAGATTATAACCAAACAGAACTTATGTGCATTTATTTTAGATATCTATTTATGTATTTAATTTATTTATTTATTTATTTAGTATTTCTTTGTTGCAGATAGCAGTAATTTTTTAAGTCACAGGCTTCTGTCACTTCACTTCACTGCTTCTTGTTTATACTAGAAAACCTTTTTTTCATAAACTTTAATTTTCTTAAAATTAACCTAGAAACGATGCTATTTCTTAACATATTTTATATATAAGACCCACTCGAAACAAAGTAATATCAGCATGCAGAACTGGGTTATTATTAGAACAGATTCTAAAAAAACTGTCTAAAATTTGAACACTTCTTTTCAACTTTTCTTACATGTATTTGTTTCAATAATCTTTTTACGCTCAAAAAAAACAAAAAAAATCTAGCATATTTTTAATAGCGTAATAACACAAGGTAATTTTTTATGTCTACTTTAAAATAAAGTTAGATTGACAAAAAAAACTGTTCTGGTTAATATTGTGAAGTTGCCTGTTTATCTGAATTTGACTGGCAGAACACAAAAAAACAAAATCGATATATACTTTCCAATAGTGTGTTTTCCACTGTGAATGACAGACTGTATTTGTCGTTATCAGAAATTTATTCCTCCTAAAATTATGTTTTAGAAAAATCTTGGGGCCCATTTAGCTGGTCTAAATTATTTTAACAAATATTTCCCTCAAAAAATTATTTTTATGTTCAATGAAAGCAGGCCAAAAAAAGCAGATTAACATACTGGTTCACAAGTAATAACGATGAGATTGCTCTTGTTACATGCTTCAAAACAAATTTAATTTTTTGTTTGTTTTTAAAACGTCCATACTGTGTAAACAACACCAATACATATACTGCATTGAAATTGGCAGACAATGAAAATTTTCACACACAATAAAAGTTTTTGTTTTCATAAAAATACAAGAAGCCCTGGGGGCTCTAAGAATTTCCGCTCGCTACCGAAATATTTGATGACAACCTGCTAATTCGTTGTGTTATTGGCCAAACATTCGAAGAGTTTTGATGCATGAAAGTGGTTTTAATTTTTGGACCAATTTTGGCCTAAAATGGCATTTAGGTGACAAAAATCAAAATTTTTATGTCATCATTATGTTCAGCATACTTTTTTTGTTAACTTTGCCAATTTTTGTTGAAAATGAAGTAGTTTTAATTTTTGGACCAATTTTGGCCTAGAATGGCATTTAAGGTGGCAAAAAAACAAAATTTTGATGTCACCATCATATTCAGCATACTTTTTTTGTTTACTGTGCCAAATTTTGTTAAAAATAAAGTAGTTTTAATTTTGGACCAATTTTGGCCTAAAATGACATTTAGGTGACAAAAATCAAAATTATTATGTCACCATTATGTTCAGCATACTTTTTATGTTAACTCTGCCAAATTTTGTCGAAAACAAATACCAATTTTGTCCTGAAAAGTCATTTAGATGACTTCCCAGTAGTTAGGCAGCTTGGGTACGAAGTTTACATCTGTGACGGAGGAACGTGTAATCCCAGGGTCGATTTTTTCTCAAAAAATGCTCCGAAAGAAAAAAACGACGGTTTTAAAGAATTTCCTACTCGGGCGCGGAAATTCAATTATGTATCTGATGTGGTATCGATATATAATCTATTGTTTTAATTTTAGGATCTTCCTGTCCATGTTTTCTGCTATTGAAGGACGGAAGAAGAACATTCAAAATAAGCTAGATTTAATAATTTTTCAAAAACAAAAGAATATGCCTAAAATAGATTGATAAAGAAATTAAATATTTATAATCCAACTCAGTTAATAAATAATTCACATAAACTTAAAATTAAAATTCATCTTGAATCAAGTCCTTCAATTAGTGCTTTTTAGTTTCATCATTTAATAAAACGAAAATTAGTAAAGAATTTTATATTTGAGTTATGAACACATGGAAAATAAAGCTAAGCTGATGCACTATGCTAGTACAAGTGCTGGTACTAAAATTTTAATTTATTTATTTGATTTTTTTCGCATTTCACATTCCATGTTTAAGGTAGAAAATCTTTTTTCTTTGCAGTGTTTAAGGTAGAAAATCTTTTTTCTTTGCAGTGTTAAAGGTAGAAAATCTTTTTTCTTTGGGGTTTTTTAAAGTAGAAAATATTTTTTTCTTTGCAGTGTTTAAGGTAGAAAACATTTTTTCTTTGCAGTGTTTAAGGTAGAAAATCTTTTTTCTTCGCAGTGTTTAAGGTAGAAAATCTTTTTTCTTTGCAGTGTTTAAGGTAGAAAACATTTTTTCTTTGCAGTGTTTAAGGTAGAAAATCTTTTTTCTTCGCAGTGTTTAAGGTAGAAAATCTTTTTTCTTTGCAGTGTTTAAGGTAGAAAACATTTTTTCTTTGCAGTGTTTAAGGTAGAAAATCTTTTTTCTTTGCAGTGTTTAAGGTAGAAAACATTTTTTCTTTGCAGTGTTAAAGGTAGAAAATCTTTTTTCTTTGCAGTGTTTAAGGTAGAAAATCTTTTTTCTTTGCAGTGTTTAAGGTAGAAAACATTTTTTCTTTGCAGTGTTTAAGGTAGAAAATCTTTATTCTTTGCAGTGTTTAAGGTAGAAAATCTTTTTTCTTTGCAGTGTTTAAGGTAGAGAATCTTTTTTCTTTGCAGTGTTCTATGTAGAAAATCTTTTCTCTTTGCAGTGTTGAAGGTAGAAAATTTTTTTTTCTTTGCAGTGTTTAAGGTAGAAAAGTTGTATTTGCTAAAACAGTTCAATAAAAATTTTAGAGTTAGCAGAAAACTTAAGAGAAAAAAAATTATCTGTCGAATTCTTCTTGATACGTTGTGTAACATAAAAAAATATGTTACCTCGAATTTCTGAATTTAGGACCTCCTAAATGTTTTTGCATGGACGAAAATTTAAAATCATGTTTTATGGAATTATAGATTAGTTTTTATATTGTAATAAGATTAAAAAATCAAAAATTTTTGTTTACAGGAAAAACACTGACGGATTTTTCATCAACTTTAAGTGATCTTGGAATAACATCCAAGAGCAAAGTCATGGTTATTGGTAAAAAGGTATTTTTGTTCTTTATGATGTTGTTAAAGATTTTTATTAAAAAAAATTGACCCTACAATCAGGCTTCCAAGAGTATGTATGGAAATTTTGCAGAACACTAAACCAGTTGCGCTATATTGGTTTCGATTTACGAGGATGTCATTGCAACGTCTTCATAAAATTTAAAGAATTAGATGAAGCACATGTCCTTCTTAAAGAACTGAACATTGAAAACTCTTTACTTGATTATTTTAGTTCGATATGGCCGAGCAGCAAAATATAACTAGCATTGAAAAAATTGGTAGACAAACAGAAGAACTTTGGAGACTGTTCGAAGAAATTAAACAAGAAATAACCGGTGTCGAGCAGGTATGAGTTGAACGCTGTTTAATGTGAATTTGAAATTATTTAGGGGAATGTTTTTTTCAATACTATTTTATTCTCTTACCATCTGGCTTTGCGTTACAGATAGAGATCTAGAATATACAATTTTAGCGCATCATATCTTTTTCTAAACTTGTAATGAACCACCAATCGACGGGGAGAGGCGATGTTAAAAGACACTAAAATTCCCTATTTAATAGAAAATCTCTCTTTTTGTTTACCTGTTAATTTTTAGTCTTGTTTTGTAGGGTTACTTAGAAAAAGAACAAGAAAACGAATCGTTTAACAAATTGACGAAGAGAGTAAAGTACCTCGGCGAAGGACTGATGAAAAATTTAGAATCTTTAGATGCTTTGGTAAGAATGAACTGCTGATTTACAAAAGTGTTATTGCTGCAAAACGTGTGCATTTTTATGACGACTTTGGTAATACACGGATGTCGTGCCTTTAATAATAACCCTTTAACCATATTAGACCTGTGTTTTTGACAACTCCCGGATTCTTGAAAAATGCGCCTTCCTCATAACGTGTGAATGAAAAAACGAAGTGATGAAATTCAGTGGTAATGTTGCATGAAACAAAGCAGCATTAACGTAAAAGTTTTTGCTAACGTCAGCATTAACGCGATGAAGTCATCAAGGAAATGTTGTTAGGACATTTTAAGCTATAATATTTAATTGTGTTATCCAGTTTTTTACTACCCATCAACACATCATTCATTTTTATGTTTTCAATGACGTCATTGCGCGATTTGTTAATTCAAATTTGTTCCCTTCGTGGAAAACGGGAAAACAAAGCAACAGTTTTTGAAGATCTGTTTATAATCTTTTATGTACCAAGTATTATCTGAAAAATTTATAATAAATCAAAACTTAAAACTATTACCAAGGTTTATAAGGATGTAATGAGAATCATGTCTGAAGTTTGTAAAATAAAATCTCACAGCAACTGACGCCTAAGAGCAACTGACAATAACAGGGTTCCCACAGACCCTGGAAAACCTGGAAAACCTGGAAAATATACCACTTTTTGAAAAACTCAGGGTAAACCTGGAAACGCACCTGGAAAAAATTTTGACCCAGGGAAAATATATGGCATTTGCAAGAGACTCAGGGAAAAAAAATTTTGGTAGCAAGTTGAACTGAAGTTGTGTTACTATTATTTCATTGTTAGCTTTTCAGCATGATTAATGGTAGCCATAGTGTTCAACCAAACAGATTTATGCAACTTTTAATTTTGTTTATATAGATACAGCATCTCTTTTCTTCTGGCGACACTCTTTATAATATAAACAAATTGTTAATGTAGTTTTTTATTCTGTAGCTTGCATGTGATTTTAAAAAGTGATAAAAGTTTAGCGATTGGTACTTGTGTAATGCAGTTTGTTGTAATCTATGGTGTTCTGTTCTTATTTTTTGTAAGTTTTTAGTTCTGTTGTTTTCTAGTGTATTAAAATAAAATATGAAAGATCAAACCTATTTCTCAAAGGATTGGCTGGATCATCCAGACTTTAAGGAGTGGATTGTAAAAACCAAAGATAACACAGAGGCTCGATGTAAAGTTTGTCATAAGACGATCAAGTTGTCAAATATGGGTCGTCAAGCCTTAGTTAGTCATACAAGTGGTAAAACTCATAAAATGCATGTAGACCGAAGGCAAATGTTCTTTAAAGCAAAAACTATTAGTAATAGAAGCGAACAGCCTATTAGTATTGAAGAGCCAAGTACATCTAGTGATTCTACCTCTAGTGGTTCTACATCTAGTCAAATTCAGTCAGTTCATAAGACTAAAGCCACAGAAGAAACTTCACTTGAGTTGCTATTAAAAGACAGTCAAAAGCAGAAATCTGAAATAATTTGGGCCTTAAAAGTAGTTGTTAACGGCTTTTCTAACAATTCTTGTACTAACCTTGGTCAAACATTTAGATGCATGTTCCCAGACAGCAAAATTGCTCAGTCATTTGAACTTGGGCCTACCAAAGTCCATTATATCATCAACTTTGGAATTGCCCCATACTTTAGAGACATCTTGTATGATTCATTGAAAAAAGTTGAATGTTATGTTGTCTCTTTTGACGAAAGTTTGAATACTGTAACTCAGAACTGTGAAATGGATGTACTAGTAAGATTTTTTGACCCTGTTGATGACAAAGTTAAAATCCGTTACTTAGACTCAAGCTTTCTTGGACATAGTGCTCACCAAGATTTGTTCAGCCATTTCACGAAGACGCTTGGGAAATTAGATCCAAACAAAATGTTTCAAGTATCCATGGATGGACCTAGCGTTAACTTCAAATTTTTGGAAAAAGTCCAGAAAGACCGTCTTGACAATGAACAACATCAACTCATTGACATAGGTAGCTGTGGTCTTCACACTATTCATGGTGCTTTCAAAAATGCTGCAGTTTCTACTGAATGGAACATTAAGAAAATACTCCATGGTTCTTACCAAATATTGCACGACACACCAGCCAGAAGAGATGATTATGAAAGTGTGACATCATCTAATGTTTATCAAGGAACTTTCTTTTCTTATCAAATTAGTCTTAACATTAAGTCACGGTCAAGCGTCAGTTGAAAGAAGTTTTAGTATTAACAACTCTGTCCTCAGACAAAACATGAAAGAAGAATCTATCGTAGCTAAAAAGGTTGTGAGTGATCATATGATTGCTAATGGTTTAAAACCTGATAGTATTCAGGTAACTAACAAGCTGCTTCGATCTGTAGCTTCTGCAAGACAAAAGTATGAAGACAGTATAGAACTACAGAGACAGAAAAAACGCAATGAAAGAGATGAGAATCAAAAGCGCATATTAAATGATGAAATAAGAGACACAAAAGCTAAACGTGATGATTTGCAGAAGACATGTGAAGCATTAGACAAAGAATTCGTTTCATCAGTAGAGAAAGCTGAAAAAGATAAAGATAACGTTGTGTCACTTGTAACCAAGGCAAATGCATTGAAAAGAAGAAGTGTTGAGTTGAAAACTCAAGTAAAAAGCTTAGATGAAGCACTCTTGGTTTTAGAGGAGAAGAGGAGGAAAGTTTGTAAATAAAAACGACTAAACAACTGGCTGTTTCTATTTTGTTTGTTTTTGTGTTGGACTGATTTTGTCTTCTGGATAGATCTTTAGTTTTTGTTTGACTGTAACCCATTTCGTTTTGTTTTATTTTGGACTGAAGTCAAACTTCTCAAGATACGTTTTTAACCAGCACCATTTACCTTATTAGATGGGCCTGCTACCCACTAACCTGTCTTAAGTCAATGTTCCACTTTCTGGGCTTGAAACTGTTCTGCAGTAGTTAACTTCAGACTAATATCAAGCTAAATGGAATAACAGTTTCTGGCAGTTAGCAGTGTTCAGAAGTACATAAATCTTCTTTTGCTGAAGTTTACATACACACCTGTATTCAAATGCTGGATAATATACACCCAAATGTTTCAATTTCAGTTTCAATTTCTCCCACTGTCTAATATTTATGTTTCTATTTAATGACCCTAGTTTTTTAGACGCTATTTAGTAATATCTAATGCCTGCTGTTTTTTACTTGGGGAACCAGGAATTGAACTTAGTATGCTTAATGTTTATTACCTTGGAGACCCAGGGAAAACAATATGTTTTTTTATGTGACCCAGGGAAAATAATATACTTTTCAAGGGTCATGTCCAGGGAATTTTATATGCTTTTCTTGAAAGCTCAGGGAAAAGTTTTAGAAAATTTCTGTGGGAACCCTGAATAAGCTGTTTCTCAGTTTTAACTAAAAGAGATAAGAACTTTTATTTTCACCGTTTTTGTATTTCCATTATGGCCATTGTGCAGTCATAAAAAATGCAACGAATCTCTGCTTACAAAATACCCTACTATTTTTTGTTCTGTTTTCTACTGCTGACTCTACTTTCTAAATAATATATCTCATATTCCTTCTTTTTTGTCTGTAGAACTTGGACAGCAGTTTTTTAGATGCGAGGGAAAAACGGAAGTTGTTGATAACGAAAATTAATGTAAGGATATTGTTTGCTTGTTTGTTCGATGTAATGTTTAATTTGTCGTTCGTTCGTATACCTGTTCGCATTCTTTTTTATCTTAGGGGTACCTTTCAACTGTGGACGCAGAAGAAGAACATCTAAAAGAAATAACATCAAAACTATAGCATTAAGCTTAATATAGTCAAAATGTAGAATTTATTTATATATACAAATGTTAGTTAAGTAGCAAGGCGAATTAGTTTATTTTAACGCATGTAATCATCTACCTCCATGATGCAATCTAGAAGAAAAGGATTAGAGGTCTGTTTTGTGGTTTCTATATTATATATTCCGCACTTTTGTGTATTGGACCTCGCATTCCATTTTGTTGTGAAATAATAGCAATTTTGTTACTAGGTCGTTTTGTGTTGATGCACGAATTTTTTGAAATAAAATGTCTTTTTTTTAATGATTGTTTTATTACACAGGATGGTACTCAAACCAAATGAAATCACCATACTTTACAACTGTTTAAGAAGCATTGTCAGAAAAAAGACTTATTCTTGCTTTTGTGATCAAGTTTCGGTAAAAAATAACTTAACTTAAAAGCTCTAGCAAAGAGGAAGAAACACATGTAGACTTTTCAACTAAAAAGGTTTTTTTATCAATATATACCAGTCGTTAACCCGTAAAAAAATCCAGGCGATCGCCCATTCTACATATTTTGTGCATTTCCAGCACAAAACAATTTGGTTACCATGTGGAACAAAATGCGACTTTATTATAAGTTAAACTGGTAGTTAACTCGTGGATTTTTTCGTCAGTGTAACGTAATGAAGTGCTCTACAGGAGTCTAAAATTGAGCTGCGGATATCAATGTTAACACGTTGGTAACCCGTAGGAAAATCCAAATCCAGCCCTAGTACATATTTCGCATTTTTATTTACGTTTATAAATATTTCGTATGCCAGTAGCACGTTTGTTTTTTCTTGCGCACACGGGGGTCGAATACGGCATTTTCATCCCCAGGGGTCTTTAAAATAAGCATCGAAAGTATCTGAAAGAGCTCTGCAGGCGAGAATGAGAATACGAGTCTTATTATCAATAGGCCGTTAGCCCCTTAAAAATCTTCGGAAATCAAAAATACAATTGCCCTTTTCGCCAAACATCTCGTACAAATAGTATAACATCAGCCCTGCTGTCGTTAACTGGTGAAAAAATTCCATGGGAATTCAACCGTTAGGAAACCGGATTAAAAAATATCGCATTTGCTTTTGCTCCTTTCGTAGCATGATCATTTTCAAATGTTTCCTCGAGCACATATAGACAGTTGGAATGTGGGTAATAATAACGAACGGAGATAAAGAAAAGACTTTTAAAGAGGACTGGCGTGATGGTGACAAAATCGTTTTCTATCAATTTAACAAGCTCTGGAAATTTGGACATAGTTTAGCATTTGTTGGCAAGTGAAACTCTCATTATAACGTATAGAATATCGATCAATCGCTGGCATCAGAATTGGAGCTTCTAACTCAGACAGTGCTCAAATACACAATTGTTTCTAATAAAGAAAATTTGTTCTTTTTTTTTAATTCTTGTCAACGTTGTTCCATGGGCTTCGTTTCAGTGTTATGACTTGAGATATTTCCCATGACTATAAATACGGTTTGAGTGCCAACATGGTTTATATATCCATCCAGATCCAAGTCGGCACAGTGACTTGGATTACTTATAATAAAGGGGGAAGATACATTGCACTATGGAGTAGGTCTTGTCACTAAGTTAGGGCAATTAAAAATTGTTTCTCGACTTATTTATCGGTTTTATGATAATCGTTACTGTCGTTACCATATCGTTTCCTCAAAGTCTACTTCACGGTACCGAAAAAACCTTTTGATCGTTTCCGTCAGCTTCAAATCGCGATAACGAAGGATCGTTCCGTAGACTCCACAAATTTCAGGCCTGCTGACGGAAGTATTTGTTATCAACCTCCCGCAGGATTATGTCTCTTTGTCGAAACAGTGACAAAATACAAAGCTTAGGGCGAGGTCCATGGATAAACCCTCACACTGTCAAACACGCACGCTGGCCATGTTCATGTATCACTAGTACGCACTCGTTTCTGAGATATTTCGCCTTTATTATGAACTTGACCTGCGTAACGGCTCTTGGCAACCTTTGAAGTGAGGATGGTTTTAACCGCATCTTTAATCACACAATTAGTCACGTGCATTCTTATATAATGAAGACATGTTCCTAATTAGTAATGGTCACATCAACGTGATTATGTCGTCATATCACCATCGATTTAACATTTAAACTCAAAAATTAAGGCAACCTAGATTCCAGCACGCTATTAAACGTCTTAATGCAATTTTGTTAAGAACTATTTTGCAACAACAGGGGAACTGGGGACTAAGTTTGATTTTGACAAGCAACCTCGTTCTCAGGCTTTGTTCGCGCCAGCGACGTATCAAAGAGCGAAAATTTCTGTTCTTGTTGCTTCAAATTTTTTTCAGTGCATTCAAAAATAGAAACTCTCGTAGCCATATATTTAAATTCTTTATCTCTACTTTTACTGTGTTCCTGAATATCTATGCTGTATCAGAAAACTTAAAAAAATATGATAAAAAAAAAATTGTCATTCTCTAACTAAGAGTGATGTCAATCAAGCTGAACTGTGGTAATAATTGACAACCTGTAGTCATGGAAGTAGTTAGACAAATCTTGGTGATATATAAGTACTTCCTGAAATTAATTAATAAATTCTATTTCCTATAAATAAATACCCCACTTAATATCCAGATTTGTTTTATAACGAAATAAAATTCAGTTGAAACCTTACCCGTTCGATACTCTCAGTTTTTCTAAAAACCTCTAACATTTTATTTTCAAAATCTACGAATTTTTCTCCTGATTGGCATTTATAGTTAACATAAGCACCAAATCTTGTTATCAATGAAGAAATTAATTAATTGCAACGTAGTTAAAGCTGCGTCATATCCACATACGAGAATTTACACAATTAAATTATTAATAACATAATTAGATGGTAAACTTTCATCGTCTTTCACAACATCAACGCGTGCCATGGAGAGAGCATCTAGCATTGAAGGTAATAACATAGAAAGAACCATCACTGGAGCCAGGATAAGCACAGATAGGACAATCTCTGGTGCGCGAGCTAGACCAGGCAGCAAGAAAAAACCACAAGAATATTATTTATATGTAAGTAAAGATTCTCTATATCGGAGGCAAAATAATATAACCTAACTGATGTGAAATTCTATCACAATATCTGTATTTTGCCTGTTTGTGCGTCAAAATGAAGTGATGCCACGGAACACACGAAATATGTCAGGTGTTCGAGATAACGAACGACGCAGTACAATGGGCGAATTCGTGGATCTTTGACACACTGCTGACTAGTCCTTAGTACTAATTTTGAAATAGTCTGATTGTTACTCAGCGTTTTCATTGTCTTATATCTGTATTTCTCTTGTTAAGGGGCATTACGTAGTACAAATATAACAAAACTAAACCCTGAGGAATAATATGGAGAAATACGCTTTATCAGTTAGGCTGTATCAGGTAGTGGCCAATATTCGTGCGTTATGTAACATATTTTCTTTCCGATGACGAGCTGTTAGTAGCAAAGCCTCTTTTATTGCATTTCTACTTCGCATGAAAATGATACATATAGATATTTTTGATTAAAAACAATATGTCATAGCTACGTTGGTAAACCACCATATTTAAACGCTGTCATAGTCTGTTTGCATTTAAAAAATTTTCTTGATTTTATTTTCGGGCAATTTAAAGCCGGAAATATATTTAAGAGTTTTTAGTATAAGAGGGAACCTTAAAGCGTAACTTTGATGTTGATGCGTTGTGGGTTTTTTTTTAAATCTATCGAGCGTGGTCGTTAATAATACGTAGGAAGAAGACAATCTTAAAATATGCGAACATTTTGATTGTCTAGAAACTCGGTAGCTAAAATGCTTTAATGCTTTTTCATGTGGAGAGGTACCTGTGTTTTTCGTAACCTCGTCCCCAGGCGACTTTTAGACATTTGGGGGTCGACGGCGAAGAAGAAGTGAAGTAGGCGATAACGGCTGTGAAATCAGGCATCAAACTGTTGTGTGCTTCTTATTTATAAAAAGAATCAAGTTTTTTTCTCAAAGCATATGAAAACAATGTGAAAACATCCTCAACTAAGTCTTAAATATATCTTATATATAAATACGAAGCGAAGAAAGGATGAATTAACTTTAAAAAGCTCATATTAAACAATTTATGGAGATGTTTGTACACAGAACTCTGACTAGTTTCCAAGTCCACAGAAGGCGAGGCTGTGAGTAGGTTGTTTTTTAAACGGTTCGCGGCTCCCTACCTTGTTCACAGAATTGCGTAAGAATAATTACCACAGGGACCTTTTTTACTCTTATGTATGCTAGATTGGGTAGTTTCCGTGTTCATTGAAATAATATCTAAAAAAATGAAGTACTTAAAAGATTACTTTAGAACATGGAGTAGTATCCCAGATCTTCGGACAATGAATTAAAATTCTGCGTAAGATATCAATAGTAATAGAAATACTGAAAAATACACCTTCCCACAGAACGAGGGGGAGGGGAAAACCCGACATCGCCCCCAGGGGCTTTTGCCTTTTTCAAGTAAGCGCTAGCGGCTTTAATATAGGTAACAGACCCCGGGGACGAGGATGGGGAAAACTATAACTGTGCACTGGTATAGGAAAAGCGTTTATGTAGAAAATTGCTAGTGAGTAAATAATGATAAATTTTGTTCCGTTAGAAATCAGTAATCACGTAATAAATGACATAACAAAAACTTTAATCATATCAAGATCGTTCGGTCTTTGCTTTAGCATTAAAGCAAGTAATACAAAAAGAAAGTAATTTTATAATGATTGCAATTCGAATTATAGTCTATAGAAAAGTTTTTTCTGCTCAGATTACGAATAAATTGGAATTGTATCCATAAATGGATATACAGCAACCTCGTTCCCAGGGCAATTTTTCGCTTTTTTGATATCCGAGACGGTGCGAGGAAATGAAAAAAATGAAAAAGAAATGAAAAATGAAAAACGAGAAATCATTTCTTATCGCCGTCCGAGATTGTCAAAGAGAGAAAAATGGGCCTGGGGACGAGGTTGGGATATACAGTATATATTGTTGTTAAAAATCCAGTAGATTTAAATTGCGATGCGTATTGGAGAACGTCTTTGACGTAGTTTTAAGGTTCTGACAAACGATCATCAATTCGAACATGGGGAAATTAGGGGATATTCAATTATTTAACCTCGATTCAGCGTTTGCGAGAAAGAAAATAACTATTTCGTCTTGCCCGTCCCGTTATTAAAAAGAGACAAAAAGCCCGGGGGTCGAGGTTGACATTACTCCGACAAATTTTCTTTCTGAAAAATTCTCTCTTGTTCTGCAGTAAGATTTTCACAGCTGTGAATTTTTCTTAGTTTGAAATGCAATAGGCAAAAAATTTCTTGTTTTCTGTAAATTACATAGCTATAGAATAATCATTTTGCAAATCAATAAAGGTGGCCTTTTTTTGTGCTCCAAGGGGACCCAAGCCTCGCCCCTCGGTTCCGGGCGCGATGGCGATAAACAAACCTGATGTTGGTTGTATTTTCTTCATTCAAGATGGCGTCTGTTCCTGGGCATATCAGTTCGAGTTCCGCTCCAGCTCAACTTGGAACTTATAATTTCAGAGCGAATGATGTCGGTGGATACGATGTAGATTTTGTCGATCGTGTGAATCCCGACTATGAGTGCCCAATCTGTCAATTTACCTTTCGAGACCCAGTTCAAACAAGAGACTGTGGGCACAGATTTTGTGAAAGCTGTTTAGAACCAATTTTAAGGTAAAACTCATTTCCTATGCTCTTTTCGATATGCTATTTTATGGCTATCTATTGTTATATAGTCTTGATCCCTCTGTTCTCAGTAGCGAAGTCTAGGAAAAGTCTTTGTAGAACCTGTTTTGATACATTTCTTTTCTTGGAATGTTTTTTTAGCTTCCACCCTCAAAAATATAATTTGTTAGCGTCACCCGAACGACTCGCCTTAAAAGGAGAAAGTCAAGTCGGGGAGTCAGTGAATATGTAAAAAATAAACCAAACAATCCACGAACAATCTTCGACACGCAACAAAATCCACCATTTACCTTTTCAGTGGTCCTCCGAATTACAGTTGTTACATCCAAATGTTATTTCGATAGGGCACTGCGTTGCGCTATTAGCTATAATTATATAACACAATTGAAGGACAAGGCCTACAGGGTGCAGAGGATTTAATAGTACTGCCTAAATGTAAACAAAAACATGCAAAGATAGGTGGTAAATCTTTCAAAATACCCTCTTTTAGGTCATAGGTTTTAAGTGTATTCTGACAATAGGTTATACAACCTCTAGGGTCAGCTCTAAATAGTTACAATAATGTCAATATATATAGTAAATATTAAAAAAAATAATTAATAATAATCAATAATATAAATCCAAATGAACAATAACAGAAATAATTTTATTTTAATATATATCTATATTATAATACCCGTATACGTCTGTCTGTCTGTCACGCAAAATGGTAGCTTGGCTGCGCATGCAATGCGGTATAAAAATGACGGGCGAACTCGTGGATTTTTCCACGGGCTAACGACACTAGTATATGTTCAATAGGTGTAACTATTTTTAGTAGTGTATGATATTTACAATAAAAAGGTTAAAAAGTGTGCTGGAGTCTTTTAGCACTTTTTTGGTCTTGCTACTGAGAACAGGGGGATTCTATTTATTTCACTTAGTAATGCCTTCCATACTCATTTTTTCATTCATAACATAGTTCTGACATTATTAACTCTCGTTTCCCCTCACATAATGTTTGCGATGGCACAATTTAAAGTTGCTGTTGAAGGCCACTAACCATTATGTGGTATTTAAGAGCTAATTTCTGTAAAAGTGGGGCATTTTTTCTGTGTGTGTCAAGCTCTTGAAGGGCCAACATGTTTTCTGCTTACATATTCTGTGTTGGGCAAAAATACTAAAAACAAGAACCACAACATTAAAACTAATGTCTTATCAAAGCGCCTCTTAGCTGGCTATCTTTTTTTACTTTGTGTGATCTCTGTCAAATTGACATTATTACTAGGTAGGTTTTATATGTGAATAATATTTGAGAATCTTGAAAGTACAAGTATATAATAAATTCCTTCCTGTAGCTATCCCCAGTGTCCATAACAGTGATACATTCATATTTCTGGGCCTCATAAAGACACTATGTTTTTATACTTTTGTTCAAACAGCGTCAGAGCATCATTAGACTTGATTCTCCAGATTATTTTCAGGAAGTTCAACTTCATGATAGGTGTTTGTGCAAAAGAGTGCAAATAGCACTAGAGCATCCTAGTCCTGTGACATATCTCCTAATTCTGTAATGTGTTTTCTCGATGTGAGACCCATTATGATTAAAATAGTTGCCAACTTGCGCCAGATATAGCTAATGGCTGCTTCAGTATTGTTTGTTTGGATAAGTAAAAACCATGGATGTATGGAATGAAATAAAAGATTACTTGATAATAATCATAATCAAAATCGTTATTCTAATGGGTTGAACAGGGTTGATCTTCTTTTATTCTGTTTTGAATGCAGGTTTTTTTAGGCCTTTGGATATTGAGAATATGTTCTGTTTGTTAATAATACTAAAATGATCTTAAAGGGAACCTGAGGTATAAAATGATACTGGACTTATGTTATAGAGCTTAAAAAGTTAGCTAACAAGTCTTTTTAAATTTTTCAAAAAGCTCTTTTCATTCTCAAGATATTCACATATAAAGAATTTCAGATTTAATTATGCTGCATGAATTATGATGTCATATTGTAGTAATAGCAAATTTAGACATTTTCTTTCATCAGTAATTTTTGACCTGTTAAGGGGTGCGCATTTAAACTTTATCAATGCATAGATATTATAAAGGTTAATTGATTAACATAAATTTTTTTGCCAAAATAACACTTGTTTGCTCATCCCAGGCCTCTTAATTTTTTGCTGATGAACTCATTATTCGAGATCTGCATGTTGGTTTGCAATCAAATTTTGTGAGTAAACATATAGGGCTTATACAAGCTTTGACAAACAGTTACAGAGATATTGAGGTGTAAAGGTTTTTTGATGACGTCATCAACCTGCTCATTCCAAAACGGTTTTAAAAACTTGAGTAGATTAAAAGTTGAATAGTAATTTCTTCACAGTTCAGAATCCCTTTATATGTAACACTTTAATGCTGTTCCTATATGTGAAGATGTATGTAAAATATATTGTAAATAAAATCATACAAAAAAATAATGCAATAAATTTCCAAGCTTTGCAATTATTACTGTTATTAGGGACTAAAGGTATATCAACAATGTTTTTGTTTCTAGGAAGACACCATCAGTTTGTCCAATTGATAGACGTACATTATCTCGAGACAAGGTAAGCTTAGTTTACATTGTTTGTTATGGACCTGCCTTAAGTATTTATATGTTTTAAGAATATGATTAATACAATTTTATCTGGTTTTAATTGCCTTTTTTTAAAATATTAAATCTTTATTTTTCTCTTTCTAATTTGTGTAAATGAAAAAATATTATTTTTGGAATTTGGCATTGATTAAAAAAATAAGAAAAATAAATCATTTTTTATTTACTGTAAACAAAAAGAATGAATTTTCCATGAAGCTGATTGCTGATTGCCTATTAGAAAACCCCATTGAAGGGATACTGTGGCAGAGTTTTTTGTGGAGAAGTTTCTTTTCTTTCTTTGTGGTGTACATATTTACACATGACTTTCTACAGTGTTTCTCATTATGTGTCATATTTTTATGATATATACTTTGGTGCATTTATTCTTCAATTGTTGATACTGGTGTCTTTCATTTTCCCTAAAATCAGAAGTTATCTCTGTCCTGTCTTTCGTGTGTAGGACCCATTTAACATCTTCCTCCAAGACTAATGTATTCTATCATTGAACCTCCTAGTAAATAAAAAATCTGCTGATTTTGCATTCTCCTTAACTGTGCCATTTATGAAAATCGATACCCTTTAAATTGTTAGGACAGGGTATAGTGGAGTTCTCATTATGACACTTCTTTTGGATTTATTCCCCTTTCTTAAAGAGGATTAATATCGTTAGTGACAAAAAAATTTTGTATTCAACAACAGCATACCTAAGTACTTAGTAATTTATTTTTTATACATAAATCTTTTCTAATTGCTTAATATAGCCAGTCTCAAAGCAATTCTTTTTAATTTCCTATTAATGGCCATGTATTACACTGGATAAGCTGTTCATTTATTTTTATTCATTCATTTATTATTTATTTTTAATAAAAGTTTAAACGTTTCTTAACCATTTCAGTATAGAGGATGTTCCTTTATGACAGAAGAATAAGTTAATACCTTGAGAAATAGCTGATTAAACAATTTGTAAGACTCCTTTGGATAACCTTTTTGTGTTGAGAATATAAGAGATAATGAAAGTCATCAGGTCGTAGAAACAATTATATTAAAATTTTTACACACACAAAAAGATAGGATGCTGGTTAAAATGCTATAAAAGATGGCGTGTCCCTAACCAGTGTAAAAATCCTTGTAATGGCTAATATTTTTCGTAAAGTTAAGAAAAAAATTGTTGGTAATAATAGTTCACAAAATGGCACCAACAGCAAAAAGAAAGTAAATCATGACTTTGAGTACACAGATCCACTTGCAAATATAAACTTTCAGTCATCATCACAGAGTTTTTTTACTCCAACACATGGCAATGCAGCTGAGCTTACCATCTTTTGGACTCAGCCTAGAACAACTCGTGAGCGCAAAGACAATCCCATTTATGTCAATGAGCCGGTAGACTTTTATGAAGACTTTATACCTGCAGAAAATGTTCACGACCTTTATCGTGTGAGAGACAGAAGAAGCTGGGTGGAACCAGGAGTTATGAATACAACAACCCATGAAGTCCCAAGGTCAAAAAGTCTAAGTTACATACCTAATATAACATATGACAAAGAAATACAGAGACGCCCTGAACCCCCTAAAAGACTGGATACTTTTCAGAATAACAATTTGTCAGGTGTAGAAAAACTTACGAGTTTATTTACACCACCACCAAATTTAAGAACTAACTTAGACATGGCAAGAGATAGTGGCATTGGTCCTGATGTGAATGATGAACAAATTATTCCTTTGCACCAGGATGATGTTGAGGAGGAACCTATAGAGGTTCTTTTAGCTAGAAAACTTTCAGAATTTGAGCCTAATTTAAAATATGATGATCATAATATTGCACCACTAAATGCTTCTAACCATTCTTTTTTGCCACATGCTACTTTTTCTGAGGAAGAAGGAAAGGAAAGTAAGGACAGTATATCATACTGGGCGTCAAGCGAAAGTCTTGATAACAACACAGACAATGATGACTTGTCCTTTTCTCAAGTTGAAGAGAGAAAGCTTTTACGAAGCCAGTTAGATAATAATGATGATGTTTTTAACGTAGGCATGCCTCAACAAAAAAATCTAACTCGTGATGTTTGTGATGACGACCAGCATATGGAAGTTGTTAGCTGGTCTTCAGTAGATATACTTGAGGAGCAAGAACAAAGTTTTCATTCAGATATTGTTACTGACGATAACAATCCTTTACTTGATCATGACTTATTTGCATATGACACATGTGAGGAAACAGGTAGACGCCTTACTTGGCCTCGTGGTTCCTTCATAAAACCTGGTAAGTCAACATCACTTGATGATATACCAAAATATACACATAGTGGTAAAAATGGAGCAAGCTCAGGGTTGGTTTCTCCTAAATTTAAAACTGACGACTTGTTTTTCAATATGGAGAAAACCTTGCATGATCTTGAGTTTCAATTGAACGAGGTCTTAGAAACTAATCCCATTGACAACATTCCAATGCAGTCACACAACAATAAGAATGACAGAATACATGAAGCAAGGATTGAATCTGTGAAAAACTTTCTTCTAGCACCGCCAGAGACCACTTTAGGTACTAGAAGTCGCTCCTGGTCACTAAATGCTCTAACTAGTAAAACTGAAGCAGAAGTTCTGTCACCAGTTCTTCGAATACCAAAGAAGCCATGTCTAGAGGACCTTGAAGATCATATAAACGCTGTTAATGTTAACAGTGTTGAAGCTTTACCTTCTCCTGTTCTTGATGGTCAGATTGACGTATTGGAAGAAGAAAAACAGGCTGCATTATACTCAATAAAATTTAGCACTTCTGTTAAGCATTCAAAAAACGATATTATTCCAAAAAAAGATGGCACATTTGACATTGCACCTGTTTCTAATATAAGTCATTCTGAAGATGAAAGCAAGTCAAATCTTGCTACCACAACTCACTCATTTAAAGATACGTTGAAGTTAAATTTACAGCCGTCAACAGTTAACACATTTCAAAACTCAATACAGACATTGAATAAGGACTTGTCAGACAATGAATCAACAGACAATAATATTTCTACTTCAAGGAGTCCTGTGTTGCCAAAATCTATGAGCTTTAGTGTTAACTCATCCGCAAGGGCAAATAACTCATCTGTTAATTTGTTTGCACCTAAACCCTACAAACCAACTGCACGATCACATTCAACAAAGTTAAAAACTGCTACAGTTGACAGTGATTCTCAAAAAACACCTAGTTTTGATAACTGGAATATTAATTTGGATCATGAGAATGTTGTCAGCTCTGTTGAAAACAACATGGAAGCAGTTCCAAATTCATTTGATGACCTGCCATCTTTTACGATTGATTTAAATAAAGAACCAGTTGACAGTGAGGATTGCGATACTTCATATCTTAATGTTGACGGTCCAGTTAACTCCAGAACGTCTTCCGGAGTTTCTTTGCTGAGGCGTGGCTCGTCTGTTTACCATGTGAGAAATAAAAAGAAGAAATCATACATTGATGAGTTAATGGAGGGATGTGAACCTGAGAGAGTTAGTATTCATGTGTTAATGTTTAGAACATTACACAAACGTTATGCATATCTTGTTTGTGTACTGTTGTTATCACCTTTCGTTTTTTTGTTCAATTGATATGGTTGACATTTCAATTTTGAGATAATAATATTTAATAAAACCATTTGGCTTATCTTCCATCAATGTTATCATGTTATTAAGACATTCCTTTAATTCATTTATTTATTTATACATACATCATTTATTTAAATGATGTATGTAAATTGCCGTGAGAAAATACTGTAATTACAACACTTCTAGAACATAGGGATACAGTTAGTGTATACAGGAGTATAATTTAACCTTTCTCAATTATTACCTTAATTCATACCTTGGTTTTATTGTGTTGCAATACAGCCCTTAAAATTAATACGATAATTTAAAGTATGTCTTCCTTCACATCTATCAATTGCTGAGAAAAAACAAGTTATATTTTTTTAAAGCCTAAGAACTTATTTCTTTGTGAGGAAAGATTTATCGTTGGTGCTTTATCTGTGTACCGTTTTCAAGCGACATAACGTTGAACAAAATTACATAACACTGATATTGATACTAAGGCTCCCATTGCTATGTGTATGTGATGATTAAGTCTCTGTATAAGTGCTATACGCGTGAATATGAAATTAAGTTAACAAAATTATTTTTTATTATTTTTTAAACTTTTAGCCCGCCCGTGGTTGTTTCCATTCATATATAATAAAATAATTTGCCACGTCTAATAAGAACGTGATAAAAGGTTCTCTATCAAAACTAAGTGCCTTAAACCAGTTGTGTCAAACATTTATTTTTTTAATTTTGGCCAGACTATGACTGTTCCTATTTATATATAATAGAATGATCCACCATGTTTCGTGTAATAAGAACATCAATAATAATATTCTCATAACAAGCATGAATAAAATCTTTTTTTAGGTTTATCCAGACAGAGCATGCAAGCGTACTATTATGTCATTAATGGTTCGTTGCTACAATTTTGGAAACGATTGTGAATGGACTGGAGAACTAGGAAGTTTGCAAGTAAGTTTACTTGTAAAGTTGTTAGCCCATGGAAGAGTCCTCAGAAATTTGCTTGTCCCTGCATCGCAATTTCGTTCGTACTTGTTTTACTGTCAGCAAATAATTAAATTACTCTGTCTTGGTCGGAAATGAAGCTGTGCGCAACCATTTTGACCACCCAAAATACGGCTATTAGAGCTAGAGACTATTTGCTAACCTGTGAAGGAATCCAGGCTTCTGCTTGTTATTTAAATTTTATGGGAATTAGGATACCGCTATAAATGGGTGATTATTTTGTCAAAGTTTTGTTTTCGTTTTTTCACCTATAACCTTGTTTATCTGTCAGACAGAACATAACAAAACGATGCAGCTCTGTGAGATAATGTTCTGCTACAAGTCAGGAAAGTATCGATGGCAGATGGAATGCGATACTAAACTTGTTTTACGGTTTTTATTTCAGGATCACATTGAGCAGTGTCAATTAGTACCAGTTGATTGTGTGAATGCATGTGGTAGGAGTGATATTCCAAGAAATCAGGTATGGTGATATTTAGCTGCTGTTGATGTGGGTGTTATTGTTCGTGTGATTTTCTTTATTGTTAATTGTTGACTGTAGTCGGTAAATGCTAACTCTCTATATTTTTTAGATGAACCAACATATAGATTCTGATGGTGACTGTCCTCTTGCAGTGGTTGCATGTAGGTACAGCGATGTCGGATGCAAGTTTAAGGTAGTTTATTTTGTTCGTTTTAATTGACAAAACATTTAGGCTGTGATGTGGTGGAAGTTTCAATGCTACACAATAGAAATGTGAAATGTGATTGATATGTTTTCAACCGTTATTATTTCCTTTTTCTTTGTTCCAATTTCCAAATTTTTTTTTTGCTTTTTTTTTACAAATTTACAATAAATTTTCTTTCTTTATAAATTGTGTCAATAGATATAAATTTGAAATGTTTTTAAAAGGCTGTGGTACTTTTACTCTCTGATATTGTTAAATGTCTGGTGCTTTTGATTCTTTTCTTTATTTTTATCACGTTCCATTCATAATTATTTAACAACGTGTCCACTTTTCTCTAGTGTCGTCGTTTGGACATGGTGCAACATATCCAGGAGACTATCGAGCAACATCTCGATCTAGCGCATACACGCATCAGAGAACTGGAAGTACGCCAAGAAAATATATGCATGAACGGGAAGTTTTTATGGAAAATATCTAACTATGACCACCTCATGAAACAGTCTGCTACGAAGAAAGACAAAGAAAAGCTTTGCAGTCCACCATTTTATACTGGTCAGTATGGCTACAAACTTCGAGCTGAGGCTTTTTTGAATGGCTTAGGACAAGGCAAAGGTTCCCATTTGTCGTTGTATGTTGTCATCATGAAGGGGGAATATGACGCCATTTTGCCGTGGCCGTTCAAACAAAACGTCGACTTTTTCTTGATGGACCAAGACGACGATATTTCGAACCGTCAAAACAAGGTGTGGAAGCTTTCATGCGAGAGAAATAGTGATTATTTTAAACGGCCAACGAAATCGAAAAGTCTTGGCTTTGGATGCCCGAAATTTGTATCGCTGGAAACACTAGCGACACGAAACTATATCCGAGATCAAACGATATTTATAAAAATTGTAGTAGAACCCACAGATGGACTTATATTTAACCCGAGTGTCACAACACATTAACGTGGAGTCCTGTTGTCTTGATTATTAATCGAGATAATTTATTGCTGCTATTTTGCGGAATTGGATATAACAATGCAGATAAACTTTCAAGTGTATAAAAAGTTACGTCTTTTTAAGTTATTAATGGATTAGGATTTTATTTTTGTGCGATGGTTATGTTTTGAAAAATGTAGTGAGGTTTACCTCATTAACATACTCTACATGAAATTTTCGCTGAAGTTTTAATTTGATGTGGCTATTTTAGCGCATGTAGGTGTTTGATATTCTCGTGCGTAGCGAATTTTCATTCACATGAATGATATAAGTATTTCTTTAACTGCAATATATATTTCACTTCTCAATACATTGAATTTGGATTTGAGAAAAAGAAATTCATCGCATAAGGGCAATTTAATTTTCACGCAACTAAATTACACGAGCCAGCTTATTTTGCGGATCTCATGCGAAAAGTTTTTGTGTTAACATATAGAACTTACTTCAATTTAACAAAATATTTAGGAGTGTTTTAATTATTTTTCTCGTTATTGTCAAAATATTTGTGATATGTGTTTGGATCGTGCAGTTTAAGAATGTTATTGTGTTGCATTGTTTACCGATAATTTTTTTTGTTTTTCATGTCTTCCTTGCTCTTCATGTAAAAAAATTCATCAAAATAATCAAAGTAGTTGCTTTTACATAATTATTTTTTGGCAATTTTTCTACTCACACATGTTATTCGCACACACATGCTTTTATAAACATAGTTTTTTTTTATCTCAGCTTTAGTACCTCAGACAGAACTATTCTAATGACAGAGTTATGATTTTCTAAAAATTTCCTGTGTTTTTGGCCAAAAATATTTCGCAGATGCCTAATTTTTTTCAGTTTTTTTTCGTTTCTTCAGTTTCTTCTGTTAGAGCCGTTGTGCGTATTAATCTTTTGAGATAAAACTAACTAACTAACCAACAACCTTTAACTGTATGGGTGTATATAGTAAATTCTGTATATAAACAAATGATTTTTTAACACGACAATTTACGTTAACGTTTACCCCCCTACCATTTCAAGTTTTACCTTTAAAATTTCTAACTTTAGCTCTCCTTTGCTTTAAGTTTTCTTAATTGCTAAGTTGGTTTATAAAACAAATTTTTCCACGTTAAATTCAACCTTCCAGTAAATTATCAACCATTTCAATGAAGGGAGACAGTATAGCTAACTCTTATATGGATAGGAAAGTGTAACTATATGAAAATATTATTTTGTATTTTTCTCTCTATTCGTGCAATATTTAGTTTTTATTGGCATGTTTGACCTTTGCAGGATATGTAAAGTTACATCAATTTAATATAAACTCTACATAAGTCATATTTAGTGTTTAGTGGATTTACCCGATTTTAAAAAATACATATTTTGCCGAGAGACAAACTGTATTTGTTCACAAAAAATTATTCTTTTTGAAAAAAAGATATAAAATTGATACGTCACGAATCCATGTTGTCACTGTTTTGATTATCGACCGCGTTGTTTGTTTTGTAAAAAACTTGAAAGGCGCGTAGCTCAAATGACGTAAACTTAATGTTTTTATTTTAAAGAGTGCATCAATGAAAACTACTGAGTTTTATTTTTGTGTTATAAACTGTTATGGTAATACTTTTCAAAAGCTTGAAACGTTTTTGAGACATTATTTTTTACATGCTTTCACTGGAAAGAAGCCACAAGAAACTGATGTTTTTGTGTTCTGCAAAATTCATTTTCAGCGGGAAGAAAAAAAAGATGGTAGCAATGTAAACAAACAACAATCAACGCAGAGAATTTTATTCTGTTAAGAATAAAATGTATTACTCGCTTAATTATTATGTGTTTAAAGTTTGCTACCAAATTTTTATAATCTATTTTTTTAGAATCTAAAAGTTCGCAACTAAAATGATTCGCGATAAAACATATTTAAAAACTCGTAAAATCTATGCTCAAATAAAATTTCTTTATTGGTTTGTAGTTCTTGGTAAAGAGTCCTGTTTTTAGGTTATAATTCATACACCGAAGTTTTTTTAGATGATACAGCTATATAGCTAAATATATTAGTGATGAAGATTCTCTATATTGCTTTTTTGGTGGCTTGTTGCAAGGTAAAATATAAATAAATTCTTTCAAATCCTAATTTCTGCAATTTTCTTAATTAAAAACAAATTTTGGGAGAATCTGGTCTCATTTTAGTGCATTCAGCTGCTTTATTTAAAAAACCCTTGTCCTGTACTTTCATGTCAGAAACTTTTGTGGTAAATAAAAATTATTTTAAAAAAGGCGAAATATTTTTTACATATGCAAAATACAACAAGTAGATTTACATGAATTATTTTTTGAGATTATCTGTAATCACAAACCTACGTGCGTGACAGCTGATGTTTGTTGGGTTTATAGATAAACTGTTGTAAAAAACTTTTCTGGCGTATTGCATAATTCTGACATATAAAATGTTGATTTATAGCATACAAACTTTGATCATATTTAGGGTGTTTTTTTGTATAAAATCAAAAAGGCCAAGCGAGACAGGAAACAGAATTTTGAAAGACTGCCTTACTCTCATGACAAACAGTTGTTGGAGCTAATGAAGCTTCTGTATTACACAATATTAAGGTTAAATACATTGACAAAAAACTAAAATAAACCAACATCCTCTTTTGCATAAATAACCAAGATGGATCTAACAACCTGCTTTGAAACCATCTCAAATATTTCCTTAACAGTTCAATTAAGGGACACGACCCTGAATGTATATTATTTTATGCAGCATGTTAAGCTGTATACCATTAGATAAGAATAAAAAAATTAAAGCATTTTTGTATGTGAATTGTTATTAATGTCACCTGAATGATCACCTCCCTAGTGAATTTTTTTTTCATGATACAGTTAGTTCTCAAATAATGTTACTTATCAAAATTTCATTTTTCAGCTCTTAGTTCAAGCTTCAATATCAGATGGTGCTGGAGTCCCTCTACAGCAACCTGGTAAATTAATGCTTTCTTGACACTTTACTTTGATGTAATATTTTAGGTCATGTGTTGCACAATATTGTGTAACTATTGCCATGGTAGTTGGTTGAGTAGTGTCATTGTAGAAGAGTCTTCAAAAAATTTGCTTGTTCAATATCTGATCTTACTCTTCTCCTAATATTTTTTATTTTTTTGAAAAATCTTTATTGGTTCTCAAAATTTTGGACTTTCACTAATTCCCAGACAACTTTTCAAGCTCTTTGATATGAAATCAATGTGTTTTCAAGTGGGAGGTACGCTTTGAGTGTGCAGGTGCTAACAAAAAAGCTCGTGAGGTTTATAGCGGAAAATGCAGTCAAATGGAAAGGAGCGTTAATTAAAGCATAGTGTTAAATTACCCACTGTTGTGTAACTTAATTGTTAAAATCATAAACTTTGATGTTTATTGTAAAGTTATTTCTTATTATTTGTGATTAGCTTAATCACAATGTGTATGTTATAATTTAGAAACATCTGCAAGTTCAACTAACTTGCCAAAATTTGTTGAAGTAATGACAAGTTTTCGTTCAATCTATTTGAGTTGGTCAGTACCATACTTTCCCCTTCGTATGCTGCTTCTATTTGGGAGAGATAAAGAAGACCTAGGCACCATTCAACTTGGAAGTGGAACTCGAAACCATACTCTGGAAAGTTTAGGTTAAATTTGCTATTCACTTTTGCCTTTTTTATTTACTTACAGGGGTGGTTAAAATGTCAAAAACCTGCATGCTATTTTAAACACCTTTTTAGTATTTATTAGCAGCAAAAACTGTTAATATAGCTTAGATTACAGCCTGTTATTCCCTTTCCTTGATAATGCTCTGATAATATATGGCCTTTTGCAAGATTTCCAAAAATAGTAGCACTACTTTGATCTTGTTATGCATAAACGAAAACAGCAGAGTTGCAATATTGGCTAAAGTGTTAAAAAGCTAAAATATAGTGTTTGTTTGTTTTACTGACTAATAATTGTATAGTTAATTAACTAGATATGTATAAAGAAGTAATTGCTTTTCATTGATGTTTTAGAACCTGGAACCAGTTATAAGATTTTACTTCAAGTGTATTACAGCTCAGCAGATCTTGATACAGTTAATAAAGTGGTGACCACCGTCCCAAATTTACCATCAATTGCAGGAGGTATGTTTCTTTCACACCACATGACTTACTTGATTTTATTTCTGTTCTCTAACACTCTCAGGTGTAAAATAAAAGAAAAAATGATCAAAAGTAATTAGTTTTTGTGTCTTTAAAAATGTACGTTTCGTCTTTTTTTAGATAAAATGAAGATAGAAATTAGATTATTGCTAATTGATGAAGGGACATCAGAAAGTCTTGTGGCAAGAGAATTGACCAACAATGTGAGTTAATTTGCAGATTTGAGCGTAGAACTTGTATGTTGTGTATTTTTCAAAGCTAGCTAGATAAAACTTATTTATGAAAATTAAAAACATCTAATGCAATGTCGTTTTAGATAAAAATGGCATTTCGTCATTTTTTTTTTGGCATAATTAAAATTGCACATTGCGCTGTTTTTAGGTAAAGAAATTAGTATCTGACTTCGCCGACGTTAAAAATGTATATGTTTATTCCATACAGTAAGTGCAGAATTTCTGTTTTTGAAATTAGTTAATACAGTTAAAAGAAAACTATCAATTAACTTTCAGGATAAATAAAGCTGTAAATAATTTTTGTCTTTACTAAAGTTGTTAATGATTTTTTTTTCTTATTTTGAAGCGCATTAGCTATGTACAGTTTTATGCTTAGTTTAATATTATATTTTTATGTATTTTATTTTAGAAAAGAAGTATCCGGCTTGTATGTGATCTTGTATGTGGAAATATTGGAACGGAACACTGGTCAAGCTGTTTTCTACAGAATAAGAGATAACATGAGTCTGTTAAAGGCAAAACATATTGGGTTCTGCTACAAAATATTTCAAGGTTGGTATAACTTTTCAAAATATATGCACTGTATGAGCAAATATCGTTAATTTAATGTTTGTTCAACACACTGGTATATAATATTTTTTTTTTAATTTGCTTTTACAATCAGAAGAAGTATTGTTTGTAGTTGATGTTTGCAGTTGATAATAGTTTTTTAAGTGCAAGAACTTTCTACTATTTAATTTAGTTGTTTCAGTATCAAGAAAATATGCATGTAACTCTCTTCGGATATTTAGAGGACCATGTATTTTACAACAATGGTATAAATCCAGTGTTTCAACTTCAAATTTGATAATTATTTTATAGGATGTTGTAAACCACTTTATTTCCATTCATTTAATGATCAAACAACGTCAAAGAAGGAAAATGTTTTAAATTTAAAAATCATTCCAAATAACGCCTTCTCTTCTGGTAAATGCCACAAGTCATTGGATATGGGCAAAGGCGATGTTACAGTTCAAACTCGTGGTCAACATTCGTTAGATGCACTTACATTTTCTTTATATTTTAAACTAAATCACATTAAAGGACTGCACCCTATCATATCTTCCGTTAACTACAATACACAGTTAAGACTTGAAGTTCAAGATGGCAAGCTGGTGTGGATGTTTTACAACATCCGTAACAGCAAAGGCTTCATCGTATCTACACAAAGAATTCTAAAAGCAAACACATGGGTGCATATTTTAGTGGATTACGAAGCAAACGGAGGTGTTGGGAGAATATTTACAGATGGTGTATTCCAAACCAAAGTGTTGAGCCACGTCGCTTTAAGCAGTAATTGGATGCTTGGATTGAGAATTGGAAAGTATTACTCTGGTGGGTTGGATTACAAGATGGACGGATATTTAGATGATTTGCATGTTTTTGATTGTGTGATGACTCTGCAACACATCCATGTTTTATCCAAGTCGTGTGGAGAGGTCATGTGTGATTCTGTTAAATTACAAGGTTAGTCTTGCATTGGAATTTATGAGATTGACATATGGAAACATTGCATTTGCAACCCAAAAATAGCATTCCCTGTGCCTTCAGGATTTGTAAAAAACTAACATTTTCCAAATTATTGTGTCGATTTTATTTTAATTAATTTTGTTGGCAGCTGAAAATTGAATCAGGAAGAACTCTAACGTTGACATTGAAACGGGACAAATTCTGTCTTTAAAGTTAAAGGACTAATTTAACTTTGTTACTTTTCTTTAAGGTCCAGATAAATTTGTGTTGGTGAAACAAACAAAAGAAAAAAGCACAGATACTGTAAGTCTCACTTCGTTGACTTCGAATTTTTCGAACTGATATTATCTCCTGGTTGTAACAATAATCTTCTCTATTAAATGAACATTTTGCATAAATATAATACATATCTTCATAGGTGGAAAAGAAAAAAGGAGGTGTCAATAAATGCAATCAAGCTGGTTCTCTTCCTAGTACACAAACTGATAACAAATGCAGATGCAAGGTGAGAGTCTAACAACCATGACAAATTAGGCAATCATGGCAAAAGTCGATTGAACTACCTTATTCTTCTGGATTAAGTAGGATTATTTCTCATTGTTTGTTTACTGTGATAAGTTATGTAATGGTTTAATATAAACATCTACAATTATGAAAAAAAATATAATGAAACAGGGCGACTAATTTAGAATTTTATATGTCATAGTCCCGCATTTTACATTTTTCACAGTTTGATTATCAATATTCACAGCTGACATCGGATCTTAAGTTATTTCATTAAGCCTAAACTCTTAAAATGTGCTAATTGTTGCTGACGTCAGCATGGCCATTTATCACGAATTTCTAGGTTTTCGCGGACCCTGACGTTGATTATTTCGTTATTGCGTGCTAGCGATTGCGACTAGCAAATTATATATAGGATATCTGTCCGGTCTACGTTTGTGCAAAAGTTGCGACTTTGCAGCCTTTCGGCTGCATAGCATAGACCATTTGTCGCTTTTTGCCACTTGAAAAAAGACGAGAAAACTTTGTCTCAATTTTTTTGTCCATGATTGTAGTGTGTTTTAAAAATTGTGTATCAAATATATTAATTTTTATTTCATTTCTAGGATAATGTAAAAGGGAATTACTGCGATACTTGTGTGGCAGGGACATTCAACCTGCAACAAGAAAACAAATATGGCTGTCTGAAGTGTTTCTGTAACGGTCTTACAACTGACTGTAGAAGTGCAAAGCTGGAAAGAAAACAGGTAAGGTATAATTATGTGAAACACAATTACATACTTTGTAGTTTTATTTATTGCTTAGTGGTTAAGGTATTAAGCTTTGTCTTAAGGTCTCCCACATATCCAGACCACAATGTTCATGAATTTAGTTTAGTGATCTACGGCTGTTAGGATGAATGATTTTAATACCCAATTAAGTATGGCCGAAGGGTAAAGGGTTTAATACATGATAGCCACTTCCCCGAGAAATTAAATATACTCTTGAAAAGTTGCAAAAAATGGAGACAACTCGAAAATTCCGACCTATTCGGAATTCCGTTCCGACCTATTTATTGTTTTTACAAACTAAATATGTAACAGCATAATTTCGTTAGTTTTATCAACAGCCTCTTTTTTTGGAAAAACCTTTTTTTTCTTTGTCCAGACTGTTTTAAATGCACAAGATATAAGAAACTTAAATCTCCGTACCATTGATGACAGCAAACTTTTGCAAGACAACCTATTAAATAACCCACTTACGAATTCAGTATCGTACAAGTACTCCAGCACATCAACTTTAACTGATATATACTATTGGGAATTACCATTGCGCTATTGTGGTGACAAGGTAAGTGCTAGAAATTTTTTTGCAGTGATTTACTTTTCACCTTTATGAAATGAAAAAATGTATTTGTATTTATATACTTAAATAAACATACATAATATTTTAAATTACAACTTAAATAATTTGTCTTTCAATGAATGATGCTTTTCTTTACCTTTTTAGCTTTCTGTAATGATTTTAAGTCTATATACATTAACTAGAATTTACAGAGAACAGATCTAATCTGAATTTATTATATACTTATCTATATTAAAGTGTTGTATTTTCTATTTTTTCTGCTTTCACTGTATTTCACTCGTGAAATTTATTTTATAAATTTAAGCGTATAAGTGTTTTGCGAACAATTAGATAGATATTTTCTTTCTATACCAGCATATTAGAGTGCTAATTCTTGATGTTTAGGTAGCGTCGTATGGAGGTAATTTAAGATACACAATATCGTATCTTTCGCGACCAATTGATAAACCACTTTATGGTGCTGATGTCGTGCTAATGGTATGTCCTAAATTTTTTCGAATTTTAACTACAGAATAACCATCTGCTCTTGCTAAATATTATTTAAGTAGAATATTTTACGCTATTTCTCGTTTCGGTAAGAAATTTTTTCGAATGTAAGGGGAATCACTAGAAGTTATACGGAATCTCTAATCTTCTTCCAATCCTTCTTTTTAATTCTGACAAAATACGTGTCTCTGTTTAACAACGCATTTGGTAAATTAAAAAAAAAAACATTTAACCATCTGAACGTGATTTTTGGCTAAAATCTCGTCAAACTGATTTGTTTTTAGCTCTCTGAATTCTCATTTAGTTCTTCATTTAATTATATTTAACCTTCTAAATGGAAATCCTATTTTACACACGTTGTTTTTTTAGGGAAATAATCTGGAACTTCACTATACAGAACGAACTGATCCATTACCTGGTCAGCAACACTATTACCAAGTAATTCTTGATGAAGTAAGTTTTACGTTGATTTTAGTGGTCTCCCTTTATAGAAAATTGAAGCGATGTACCTCATAGCTTAGTGAAGAAATAGGTGTAGCAGGAATTATGTCAGATATTTTTTCGACTATTCTTCATAATTAAATAAGATTTTGTAAGCGTTTTTAAAAAGGTTCTGTTATAGAATCTTTTTAACAGTGTAAACATTTCTTTGGAAAGCACATATATTCGTGAAAGTAAAGCTTTTTCACATGAATTTTTAGAAATTTTGGAAGCACAGATCAGGTTACGAAGTATCTCGTGAAGAGATGATTATTGCTTTGGCTGGTATTAAATCGTTCTTGTTGCGTGCAACATTTAGCAGTGATATGATCGAAACAAAGTAAAGATTATTTCTTATCAAAACAACATATTATTTTTATTTTATGTGGTCGACCTCACCAATTTTAAAGTAAATACCCTGTTAACTGATGCCAGGAGAATTCACCAAAGCTAGGCTTCACATGGATTTTTATTTCAAATTTTCTTACAGAGAAGCAAAAAAATTTTAACCAAGCTACCATAAGACTTTGTTAAATTTAAAATACACCAAAAAGCAAGAAACACATTTTGGCGCAGCACTAACCAACGTTTAGAACAAAAACATTGATATCCACGAAACTCACTTACATTCTTTCACATTCTTTCACATTCTCTCACATTCTCTCACATTTTTTCACATTCTCTCACATTCTCTCACATTTTCTCACATTCTCTCACACTTGTTTGTTGTGTTTAGTTTGTATGAAGTACGCTTAGATGTCGCAGGTTATAATCCACTTTCGTCAAACGATCATGTGGCACCCATGGTCGAAGAATGTAACTGCCCACCGCAATACTTTGGTACTTCTTGTCAGGTAGGCTATAATATCTGTTACAGATACTGAATAATATATTAAATCATGTGTTATTCCGCTGTATATTTGTAGCAACTCTAAGTTTATCTTTTTTACTGTCATCGCTGGCTAGTTTTCTTAGGGTAAATAACAAATTTAATTGCAATTTAAGTCTATTAAATTCATCCAGTCTTTGATTTTGATTGTCAAGCTGGCAATTAAGTTAAAGCTTCTCATGAGTATCCGTTTCAGTCATACAAATTATTAAATCCCTTTCAATATTGCTATTCTGTTTTGAAAAAATTATTCCACAATATTTAGCATTGTAACAAAGGTTATACCAAAATGAAGAATGGAAAGTTACTTGGACGTTGCGAAGAATGCCAATGCAATGGACATGCAGTAGATTGTGATGGTAAAACTGGTCAATGTCGGGTATGTTCAGCTAATCTGGTGATAGCTTGCATTAAGTTGGCAATAGATAAATTTCATCCGATGCTTTCGTGCTAAAGTTATAGAAACCTTACAAAATAAAAGGGCTATCAGAGAAAATATAATTTTTTTTAAAAAAAAAACATGTACAGATCAGGGCGAACTCTCCAAACAAAGTTACCGTTCCCCTTCGACTCAAAAATACCATTTTCAGGTTGTGGGTGTTGTGGTAAACTTCATGAGAATATTATAAGTATTTTTTTTCCAAATCTTACACGTTAAACTTTTTTTATCAATTTATTTTTGCTTCTTTGTCACTTTCGCTTTTCTGCCGTTTTAAAGGTAGCCATATTTGTTTTTATTTGTTTGTTTTTTCACATTTCTTCGCTTTTAATTTATTATTGCTTTTTTTTGTAAAAACTTTTGACACGTTTTTTACATATTAGGCCTTCAAGAAAAATCAAGAGAAAAAGCCCCCGTTCTTGTTTCTTAAAATTCTACTACTTCTGGCTATTGCACATTTAATAGACGTCTTGCATTGTGATGAATTTTGAGAAGTTACTTCTCTTTTTTTTTTATCTAAATTTTATTTCTTCCGTAAAATCATTTATTTTCACAACACACTGGATTCATTATAGGACTGTCAGCATTACACCACAGGTGCACACTGTGAGAAATGTTTACCTGGATACTATGGTGACCCACGTTCAGGTCAAATAGATGCTTGTAGGCCGTGCCCGTGTCCATTGTCGGTGAAATCAAATCAGTAAGGAATTTTTATTTGCAAGAACTTTTTGTTAAATAAAACTGTACTTGTAAGTGGTTAACACCTAACTCAACCTGGCTAAATAATGTGTCGAATATCTGCTCAAATCTTTCCAGATTCAGTTCAACTTGCGTGCTGGACACAGATGGTCAACCCACTTGTGACGCATGTAAACCAGGTCATGCCGGAAGACAATGTGAAAGGTATTGACTACGTTAAGTTGGTATCTTTTCAAAAGTATTATTTGGACGAAAATGGCTACTTTAGTAGGATATAGTTTAAACGAGTGTAAAAAACTTTACTCCTAAGATTGAAATTAATTAAGCTACCTTAATTAGTTCCAGTACAAATTTGTTATTTTATTTTTATTTAGGTGTTTATCCCCATTTCTTGGTAATCCAACAAAACCTGGTGATTATTGCAAAATTCCGAAAGGTAACTCCCTTTTTTATCTTCAAATAAAAATCTTTTTAAAACGCCTGCTTTGTATAAAGTAGTACACATTTCTATGTCAAAATTTCATCGCAATGCAAGATTTCTATCAAATGTGCAATAGCCAGATGTAGTAGGATTTTATGGAAGGTTATAAATGTTCATCAAATCTGTGACGATGTTCAAAGTATTGTAAAAGTTGTCATTATCCTGTTCCTATTTAGAAAGCAAATGTAGGGATTGCGATGAAAGAGGAAGTATTGATTCCACATGTGATCGTTCCACTGGTAACTGTGCATGCAAGGTACGTTTAGATAAGTGTATTAGAAAAACTCTACAAATATATCTACTAATAAGAGAGTTATCCTTTCCATGTTCAGCTATAATATTATATTTATTAATTCGTTCTTTTCTTAAGAAAAATGTAGAAGGACGTAAGTGCACACAGTGTAAGGAAGGCACGTTTAATTTGGATAAAAAGAATTCTGATGGTTGTTTGTCTTGTTGGTGTTTTGGTGTGTCGTCTACATGCGACAGTGCAAAATACTACAGAAGATTGGTACGTGTTTATTAATTATAAACTCTAATTGTTGACTCTTGCAGCATGCTATACGACACTTAAAAAGAAAAGAAAATCAGATTTCGTGATTTTTCTATAAAACATATTTCGCGGAAAATATTAAACCCTTGCAGAATGTTTTTAACAAAGAAAAGAATCTACGTGGAATTTATTTCCCGATTTCTTTCGCTATCCAAATGTACCGCGTTACAATCTTACGACAAAGAAATTAAAAGTAATGTGTGAAATTTCTAGAGATTTAAATAATTTCCTTCATACATTTCTGCCTGCACAGAGCCTGGTAACTATTCTTTGTTTTAGATCAAACTTGCAAGTATTGGGAACGGTTTAAAGATTACAGATTTTGATGAGGCGTTAAACATAAGACAAGGATTTTATGCGAATACAAAAGAATTAGTACTAACAGGTGTGGAGAAACTTGCCCAAGTTCCTATGTATTGGTCCATGCCAAGAAAATTTCTTGGAAATAAGGTAAGCCATGATCAAGCTGTTGCAGAATTGACGTCATTGAGGATAATTAAAGCCTGTCTTACACGTGCACCTTTTGCCTTTGTTTACACAACGGTATTAAAAGTGCAGTACACTTAAAGGAAACCTTGGTTGATTTAATACCAGTGTACTGTAGTGCGCTGGCACGCTTTAAATAATGATAATATTTTCCCCTGGGCGTAAAAATAAATGTAAATCTTTGTTTCGCAACTAGGCGTAAAAATGGGCGTTCTTTGTCTTTTTCTTTAGATTACATCTTATGGAGGTCATATTTCTTACGTCGTCTCTTACGAAGCAATATCTACTGGAAAGCCATATCTTAAACCTGATATTAAACTTGTGGTATGTTTCTTCATATTGTCAGAAAATTATGTAAAGTGAGGTAACTGGTTAAAATCACAAGAGTCAGCCCACCAGAGATGTCTTCTTTAAGTTCTAATAAAGTTCAGCTAAAACTTTAAATCATAATTTGAAAAAACGATGCTTAAAATAAAACATATGAAAAGCGAAATATTTGTAATCTTTTATCCTTCTTCTTAAATTGGAGAGAAAAATAAGATCAAATCCTAATTCTGGAAACAAAAAACATGTCTGTGTTGTGCTCTCATTTATCCATTATATCGTCCGTTAAATACAGATTCTACTTTAACTTTGGAAATGTTGAAAAAGTAAACTCTAATAAGACTCTTTATTTGTACACCATGTCTTTCTTGGGTACCAGTAGCTGTAGAGTGTGAAACAACTGCCTGACTTCGTTTCAGGGCCGAGACCAAGTTTTAATCACCGAAACAGATATTATCATTGAAAACAGACAGTTACGACAAATCAAAGTAACTCTCAAAGAGGTGAGTATGAGTTAAAATCTTTTGTTGATTTTTCTATATAAGCAACCTCGTTGCTACAGATCTAGGCCTTAAATTGGTTTAAAAATTAAGCAATTTATCAACCTTATAACATAACATGCATTCCCCGGACATTCTTATTTGGAGGCTGCGGCAAAAGTCTTCCCAGAAGCAACATATATCAGAACTATGGTGTTGTTTCAGAGTTAGTTTACGAACAAGGATCAATGTACGTTTCACGATGCCTATACTGTGTCAATTTTAAATTAGGTTCTAAAAAAGCAGCTACTACGGGTCAAAAAGCTCTTCTAACCTTAGCAACCTAAGCTCTAAACCCAGAATCAAGGTTACTTAAAAACGTATTGTATTATAATTTGGTTTACATTTTTCCCCAGAGTAACAATATGAACCAGCGGATTCGATCGAAATAGATAAGTATCATCGAGTGATTTTCAAAATCTCAGCTGCATCTGGGCAACATTTAATATTACCATCCGAAATTCTATCCTCCACAGTTACTATTGGTGTATGATTCTACGTAGCGCCGTCAATCTTATAAACGGGTGTTTATACCTTTATTGCTCATTATCTTTTCTTAATTCAGGATGACTGGACTACACTTTCCGGCGCGAAAGTATCACGGGAAGAGTTTTTGAATGTTTTGGTCGATCTTAAAAGCATTCTAATTCGTGCAACATACAGTACCGGTACTCGCATCTCATCGTAAGTCCAAACTTTTTGTAAATAAAAAAGGGGATTTGTGGCCTGACTGTTTGTTTGTTGTTTTGTTTTGGTGTCCGTGATGTTGTGTTTTGTTACATGTCGATTCCGATTTTTCTAGCTTACGTAATGTCGAGATGGCTGACTCAGTTGCCTTTAACTTGAGATTGGGAGTTGCTTCCAGTGTGGAACGCTGCCACTGCCCAAGAGGTTATACTGGACTGTCTTGTGAGGTAAAATTATTTTTGACGTCCCATCTCTTGCCATAGTTTCAATTATATAACAGAGTTAGTAATAACAAATATTCTGATCAGATGTAAATATATTGACCAATATTGATGGTTTGCCAATAATTAAAGTCTGTGATTACAGTTCTAAATACAAGGTTATTTTACTAAACCACGGTCAGTTAAAATAGTTGATGTACTTTATGCTTGGAATATGTTACTTCCTGGTGAAGGGATCTAATGAAAACACACAAATGAAAAAATCTATTCGTGTATTTTTGCATTAATAATCCACTGTATCAACATTTCAGAAATGCGATAAAGGATACACTCGCCATGTCGATGCGTTTGGTCGTGTAACATGTAAAAAATGTGAATGCAACAGCCATTCTGATAATTGCGACAAAGAAACTGGTGTTTGTGTTGGTTGCAAAAGTAACACACAAGGTGATCATTGCGACGAATGTATGGCTGGTTACTATGGTGATGCAATAAATGGTCGCTGTAAAAGATGCGCATGCCCACTATTGATTAAAACCAACCAGTATGTTCGTTGATAATATTTAACACGATCAACTATTTATTCTCTCTGTGGAATAATTTCTATTAGTCCACGTTATGAGCCAAAATTTTCAAATGTTTTCCAGACACAACAACAACTATTACCGTTTATCAGCGATCTTGTGGAACTAGCATAAATGCTTTGTATTTGATGACAGAATGATTGTACTGTTTTTTTCCTGAGGGGGAGGAGATGGGGGTCATGCTTTTTCTTGTTTTGCTAGAAAATTCCAGTATGAGTTTTTGTCTTTATCAACTTATTTGGGTTTCGCTACTGGTCTCTTGTCTCTCTTCTATTAATATCCGTTTAGGTTCAGTACAACGTGTGTTTTAAACCAAGATGGCGGGTATTCTTGTGACAGATGTCAACAAGGTTATGATGGCAGCAACTGCGGAAAGTAGGAATTTCTTATATTTGTCCATAACTAATACACTCTTTTTTAAGCAACATGTTATAAGCAAAACGCGATTTAAATCCTTTTTTAAAATACTGAAATATTAATAAGCAACAAGCCAGCCTAAAGTGAACAAAACAAAATTGGGAAAAAATGTAAAACACGACGGTAGTTTACGACTCTTTGTTCTAAAAGTTGTGTAAGTTTTACGCAGCATCTTGGTTAGAACTGAAGTTTGATTTGAATTGGCGTAAATTAGGTCCTACTTTATTATTTAAAAGTATTAATTAAAAAAATTAAGAGCTACATAGCTACAGTCACAATTTTGTGTTACTTAAAAAAATGCGCAAAAAAAAGAAAGCAGGTGCAGACAGATGGCATGGCATAAAGTAAACAATAAGGTTTTTTTCATCTATGGCCACATGCCTTTTGCTAAGAGACAAAAGCCAGCTGTACATTGAAGTAACAATGTGGCAATCGAATATAAATAAAGTCAAGTGTGATCTGATGTCTTTTCAAGTCATGAAAGTTTCGATAAGTTACATTTTTTTTCTGTCAGTGAAATCATATCTTTACCTTTTTAGGTGCAGTAATGGTTACACAGGAAACCCAATGACACCTGGAGGTACATGCAAAAAAGTTGCTCAGAGCTGTAGGTTGTTGTTGTTGTAGTAGTAGTATGAAATCTTTAGAAGTTAACCGACTGGTGCCCTTGTGGTAGAGCGTTCGCCTCCAGTGCGGAATGTCTTTTGTTCAAATCCAGGCCGAGTTATGTCAGAGACTATAAAAGTAATCGATTCTTTCTGCTTAACTTGCAGCATGAGGAAAGGATTGCTATTTTAGACGGTTGTCAAGTTGAGAGTTTTTGTTCTTGTACGCCTTTCGTAGCTTAAAATAAAGCTTTACATGCACTGGGACCCTCATTGATAATAGTTCTATTAGAAACTAAAGAGGCTATCTAGGGTAATAAAAAGTAAAATAAATGTTTTAATACTGTCATGTGTATGCTAAACATGTATGATTTCTTGTAATGCATTCGGAAGTCATTTTTACAACTACAGCAAGTATGAAATAATTGGCACTCTGCCTAAATTGTTATTCGTAGCATCAAAAACTCTCCCTCTTACCCAAACATAAGAAATGGTTTATTATTTTAATAATAAAAAGAAGATGATAAATCTTTATGACACCAAAATAACATTAATTTTATTACTAACAACAATTCTCTAGATAACGCTGCACCATCTGTGCAAGTAGTTCCCAGACGTCGTTCAGATCGAAATGAATCAACAGCCACTTTCAAGTGCACTGTACATGGAACACAACCATTAACCATTATGTGGGCTCGTATTGACGGTCGCCCGTTTTCCAACCGTGTTTACATACACGAAGAAGGAAATAGTAAAACCTTGACCATACGAAATTTAAAGTTCACTGACCAGGAAACTTATATTTGTTCCGGTAGGAATGAATATGGTTTGAATTCTGTCAGAGCAACGCTGTTAGTTTTAGGTAAGTAAATTGTCAAAATAGGTTTGTTCTGAATTACATTTAGCTGTTCTGCAAAACCAAGGTTATAGCCAAAACTCTTAAAAGGGGTAAAAGGTAGGCATTAAAAGTGTATTACTTCTAAAATAGAGTATGAAACAACAATACATCTTGATACAGGTCATAAGATGGAACCGATTCGTGCTAAAGTTACACCAAAATCAATGCGCATTGAACAGGGTGGAGTCGCTCGGTTCTTATGCAGGGGTCTT